>NC_083276.1:121042313-121269813 GCF_963506605.1 Zootoca vivipara | reverse complement strand
GTGGGCGTCTCTGTTCGGGGGCGGCTCGTGAGCCAGTTAAATGACCCCCATGGGCCGCTTGTGGCCCACGGGCCTTAGGTTGCCTACCCCTGTTCTGGGAGACCAGGGAGGAGGGGAGCAGATTGCAGCAGATTCTTCAGCAGCCTGCTTCATCTCTGTCTCCTCCTCTCCCACCTCTGAGTCTGCACTGCCCACTGCCACAGCCTCTTCTTGCTCCCTAAACCCCGTTGCCTCTTCAGCTTCCAACACATTCTCCTCCCAGTCTGCTCCCTGGCAGGCTTCTGGGAACCGGCTTCCTCCCCACTTTGTCAGTAGATAAACAGAACAAAGGGGAAGGACTCTTCTTACCAGTTAGAACTTTAATGATCACAGCAAGGGAACAAAGAATCCATTTCCCAGGAATGAAGGTGCTCCCAATTAAGGGTTCCACCCACTTCCTCCCTAGACATCCACGCCACTACCACGTCTTGTAACCTGTGCTGTTCTTCTTGACCTTGGGCTGAGTGGATGAACACTTTCCAGAGACAGTGAGCCCGTTAACTCTCTCTTTCCTAGGTCTCCTCCTCCTAGCTGTTCCCCATCCTGTACTTCCCAGCGTCTTCCCTCTGAATGATGTCCCTCTGCAAACCACTGTTCCAAATCTATACTGTCCTCCTGCTCCTGGGAAGATTCAGGATCCTGATCAGAATCAATGGGAGGGGGAGGCTCCCACAATTCCTCCTTAGTGCAGCCCTCCTCAGCACAATCCCTGACACTCCCTCTTCTCCCTCTGACCACTCATCATCGTCCCACCACAACCCCCTGACTCTGAGCCTGCTTCTCTTGGCCCCCTCTGCCTTCAGCTGGTCCATGATACTACAACTGCCATCATCCTGGACACTGGTCCTGCAGAGTGGGTCTGATGGGAGTTGGAGTCCAAAATCTACTGAATGTCATTATGTTGGCTACTCCTGCTGTACAGCAACAGAAGGCTGATATGGAAGGAGATGGTCTTGCTTTTTGAGTTAATAGTCCCAGCATTCAAGGGCAATAGGATAGAGTGAGTTGTTAGCTTGGCTGGAATAGAGTCTGCTTATAATTTCCTGTAGCTCTTCTCCTCCAAGAGTTCTACATGCAATTTTTAAACAAACATTATCACCATCTATCACTGTTTCTCACTATTTCTAGCCTGTCATCTTTGGACAACAATTTTATCCCAATTTACAATATGTTGAACTTTCATTTCCTAGGTACTAAAACTGCAGAGGATAGAAGACATTTTTTAAAAAATAAAAATTCAAAGCCAAGATTAAGCCCAAGGATTTATCCCTTGGTTTTTATACTGGGAAGGTGAAGAATAGTAAACAAAAATGTGGAGGGGGGGGGGGGGAATACCTGTAAACAAAGCCGGCTTCCTTTCTGTGGCTACCTCATATATGCTTCTTTCAGCATGTTCATAAACTTAAACTGTCTTCCATTGTATATTAAAGCCACAATCTCGTGTACGGTTCTCTGTGAGGTTGCTGCCTAAGGGTACAATATCCTAAAGGATCCCCAAGAAGGAGAAATAATGACCTAATTAGGTAAGATTTTACACTGAGGAAGACAGGCTGCCAAATGCTAATCAATTCCAAGTTAGGATGGATGGATTTCTGGTTTAGTGTCCATTTCAAATGAGTTCATTCATAAATCTGTTCCATCCCACTCCCCCCCCCCTCTCTCTTTCTCTCTCTCTCTCTGTGTGATGTGCGCTGTGCGCGCACATTATTTTAAATGTATCCCCCCACCACAAAATAGGTATATAAATAGGATGTAGGACAGCTCAGTTGGTAGACCACAAGAATCTTAATGTCAGGGCTGTAGGTTTGAACCCAACAAGATCCTTGCATTGCAGGGGGTAGATTAGATCAGTGTTTCCCAACCTTGTGCCTCCAGCTGTTTTTGGACTACAACTCCCATCATCCCTAGCTAGCAAGACCAGTGGTCAGGAATGATGGGAATTGTAATCCAAAAACAGCTGGAGGCACAAGGTTGGGAAACACTGGATTAGATGACCCTCATAGTCCCTTCCAACAAAAAAAAATCCATGAACCTATATTTTCTCTGTGAATTTCCTTCTAAAATAGGCATTTTGGTACTTTTTTGGGGTGCTTTTGGTACTTCTCCCCTAGTACTTTACTACTTTTTTTTTTTTAGCTGAGAAGGGGGTAGGGGATGGGAGAAGTCTGAAGGCAAACCAAATCACTGCATTTCAGTCTACAGGAAGGTGCAAATCTGGTCAGCTTCCTTTAAAATGTAAAATCCAGCACCCCCGATAGCCATCAGGGTTAGTTACCATGGTTAGTATAACATCAGAAGAGGCAGGCTCAATCAATGATGCCCAGACCAAAATCTGCTGCTCTAGGCTTTGGTTAAATTCACTGGAAATGTTTGGACTCTAGCAAGTAAGCCAGCGTTCTCAGGCTGCTATTACACTTTACCAGAATCACACATTTCCCACCAGATTCCTCCTGCAATTGAAACCAAATTGTGTCCTCCCTTAAAGAGGTCACACATTGCGGTGAGACCTGGCTCCTTGTGTTGTGGGTGGGAAGGATTGGACAGCCACAACACCCTATTGGTAGGTCCCTTGATGCTGGGTTCAATCAGGCCAAAGGGACGCGAACTAAACTGATCAAGGGACCTATATATGCCCATGCACGTGACCCAGAGCTTCCTCTTTTGGTGCGTGCATCGGAACACCCACCCACCTCTCCCTACTTTTAGGGCTTGTTGCGCTTGACCTTGCTATGCCTTCGTGTGTCATCTGTCATTGGGCAGGGGCACGGCAGGAATTTTCCCCACTTGGCTGATCGGCTGTTGCCATTTGGGTTTCACCTGCTGCGTAGCAAATCGTTACAACTTGTAAGGTTGTGGATAGGCTCTGCTTCAGGTGATAGGGATGGGGGAACGCTCTTGTCATTCCTTTGTGAAGGGTATTCCATTAAAGGAATCCAGGGTCTCAATGGTTTGGTCAACCCTGTGAGGGGTTGTGCCCATGCCTGAGCCCAGGGGGGCATCTAGGTGGCGGACATAGTATGTCCCCGGCTTTCTGCCTATCCGGGTGTTCACCCTAGGCTGACCTAGGCTGGAACCCTGGGTCAGCGCTAACTGCATGGCAGGCAGCTAGTCGAACCAGAGCCTATGCAACCACTCACTTGCTATAATCAATGAAGTTGTGCCCTAAATTTTGCCAAAAACAAAACAAAACAAAAATTATGAGTCTTGTGTGAATTCATTTAAGGGGGAGGTTTCAAGGTCTGAACACGCAAGAGTTTCTGCTCCGGGATTTCTGCATGATTTCAATGGAAGCAAAACTTAAAGCACATTCACAGCACATTTTTCCAACAAAGAATAATAGGAACTGTAGTTTGCTAAGGGTGCTAGGAATTACAGTTCTGTGATGGGTAAATTACAGTTCCCATGTGGGTTTGGTTTTTGTGTGGGTGCTTTAAATTTATAGTATACTCTCTAGAGAGCCTAGGAAAGGGTGATTACAACCCTGGTATGGTTTCCAATTTGTCTGTGAACAGAATTTGAGGTGTTTAGGATCTGATTATTTTAAATACTACTTTCACCTTCATTAACCTGCCCGTCATTTTGGGACATCTTCAGAGACCCTGCTCTGCATTCTATCCCTGAAATTAGATGCATCTGACAGGGACATAAGACAGGGCCTTTTTGGGTGTTGGCACCAAACTTATTTCCAAGGCAAGTTAGATTGGTGTCTTCTGCAATGTCTTTGAGGTGGACAGCTAAGCTGTTTTGGTTCCACCAAGTTTTTATGTATTTAAATCTTGCACCCATTTTGTGCTGGTTTTTTAACCGTAACATTTTAAATTGTTGCAAAGCACTTGGTGCTTCTTACAGGCTGAAATACGGTCTATACATGTTCCCATAAATAAATATTATGTGGTCATCCATAGTCAAGTAAGAAAATGGAAAGTGAGATTAAATCATCCCTTTGTGGCAGCCCCAAAAGTTCAGGAAATGAGAGCAAAATGAGCACAAATGGAATGCCATAATGAGGCATATTCAAGCCAAAAATAAAATAAAATAATCAAGAGCATGCTGGAAAATCCTGAGACTGAGAAAGGAAGCAGGAATATATTATATAGTCAATGAATATGTTTTAAGATGGATTTCTTCTTGGGATGTAAATGCATTTAACATGAACCCCACACACACTGAACACACACTCCTTGTGACCTCTTGAATGGTAGCTCTGCCTTATGAGCCAAAAAACAAAAACAAAAAAAGGTTTAATACCAAAAGGAAACTTCTGGGGACCTTTTTTTTAAAATGGAGAACAGCAGGAGGAAAGCTTTCTAAGAGGTGTTGCAAATGTTAAAAGGCTTATACCAACAAAGGGTTATTGGCTGTAAGTCAGGACATATTAGAATGCTGAAGAGCAGCAAAGAGTTTGGGAAGCTGGTGGAATATTAGGCTACACAAGGGATCTGCTGGATATGATTTTTGGGGGGTTTTGTGTTTTGCTCCTGATTGTGTTTTTTATTTTTATTTTTAATGGGTGCATCATAATTGTTTCTGCGTTTGCTTTTTATTTCCAAGCTACTTTAAGTCTTCATTGTGGGGGGGAAGCAGGGTATATATTTTAAATATAATAAGGCTCTTACACATCTTGGAATCAGAGCCCATCTTGTGAGGGCCCAGAAGTAGCTGTGAGGACCGGGACATTTTCAGGGAAACCAAAATGCTTGTTTACAAAGCTATTGGACTACCAACCTTACTGTCTGCTTGTGAAACATGGACCACTTAAAAACACCATCTCCATCTCCTCGAAAGATTCCATCAACGGTGTCTCCAAAAACTTTTACACATCACTTGGGAAGACAGGCAAACTAATGCCAGTGTACTGGAAGAAGCAAAGATCACCAGTGTCAAAGCAATGATTCTTCAATATCAACTTCGTTGGGCTGGCCATGTTGTGCGGATGCCTGATTATCGTATTCCAAAGCAACTACTCTATTCTGAACTTAAAAATGGAAAGTGTAATGCTAGTGGTCAACAAAAGAGGTTCAAAGACTCTCTCAAGGCAAATCTTTAAAAATGTAGTATAAACACCAGCAATTGGGAAACAGTTGCCTGTGAGTGCTCCAATTGGATAACAGCCTTTACCAAAGGTGTCATAGGCTTTGAAGACACTCAAACTCAGGATGAAAGGGAGAAATGTGCTAAGAGAAACACTTGGCAAATCCACAGCGTGATCAACTCCCACTCAGAAACCAATGTCCCCACTGAGGAAGGACGGGTGGATCCAGAATTGGCCTCCACAATCTCTTATGGACTCGCTGTTAAAAACGTGTTTATGGAAGACAATCTTACTTGGCTACGAGTGATCACCAAAGAAGAAGTTGCTGAACCACAGTTGCCGCCATTCCTGGCCATTGGCCATGCTGTCCAACAACATCCCCAAAAGTGACCTGTTGCCCACATCTGGAACCTTGTCTCCCTACCCAGGAAAAAAGCCATTTGGGTGAGGATAATTTGTAAAAGCATTTGGGAAAAGACTCAGGCAGTTCCTCTCTCTCCACTGAGAGCTACAGCAGCTATAAAAAAAGGTGGGGAAATCCCTTTCCCAACACAGTGTTTTTACTGTGTGTGTAGGTGTTTTTAAGGTCTTTGGGATTTAATGTTACCCACATTTTCATGTAGGCCCTTAACTGTAAAAATCTGCCATTTAACCAGCGTTGAAAATGAACGAGAATCCAAAACAGTCCAGGCATTAATTTCTCAAAATGAGTTATAGCTTTCCCTAATACTGCTGAATATGATGAATGCAGCATCAAATGAAGATTGTTGCTACTTGCCACAGTTATTTCCTGTCATGAGTCCAGTTAGGTATGATTACAGTAAATTAATCCGTGTGTGTGTGTGTGTGTGTGTGTGTGTGTGTGTATACAAGCAGTTTTTCACCCAGGTTCTTCAACACTATATTAAATTACAATAAATAACAACTCCATGTGGGAATATTTTTCTATTTTAACCTTAATCAGTAAAGTCCACTGTGAGGATGGTACACTTAGAACCCAAGATCGATGTCATACATTACCCTTTATATACTGCTGACACACGAAGATACACGTCAAATATGTGTGAATATAAAAGAGGTCTAGCTTGTTTTTATAACAGATTCGGTGTACTCTACCGGCTTAGTCACTATTCTGTGTCCAATTTATCCTCTAAATGTCTGATACCCTGTTTTATAACAACAGCAGCAACAGCAGTAGTAGTAGTAATAATACATTTCTATAAGCAAGACGGCTGAGGGATGCGGGTGGCGCTGTGGTCTAAACCACAGAGCCTAGGGCTTGCCAATTGGAAGGTTGGTGGTTCAAATCCCCACAATGGGGTGAGCTCCCGTCGTTCGGTCCCAGCTCCTGCCAACCTAGCAGTTCGAAAGCACATCAAAGTGCAAGTAGATCAATAGGTACCGCTCCGGCGGGAAGATAAATGGTGTTTCCGTGCACTGCTCTGGTTCGCCAGAAGCGGCTTAGTCTTGCTGGCCACATGACCCGGAAGCTGTATGCCGCCTCCCTTGGCCAGTAAAGCGAGATGAGCGCTGCAACCCCTGAGTTTTTCGTGACTGGACTTAACTGTTAGGGGTCCTTTACCTTTACCCTGATACTACCCTTCATTCAAAGATCACAGGGTGGTTTGCAATATAAAAACACAAAAATACATACCATAGAAACAAACAGAAACAACACAAACACACAAACACACCAGTCTAAAAGGCCATAGATTGTTTATTTTAGCCAAATACCTTTTATTAAAGTTTTTATTTATACTTTTCAAGTTTATACATTTCATTAGTTTTAAAAATCAATTTAACATTCAAAATTTGACTTCCTTTCCTCTCTTTCTGTGGTTCCTTAATTTTTAAAAAACATTTTCTGCATAACCAAATTCATTTATTTTGCTCATTTAATTATATACTTTAAATATATACTCTTATGAAACTGCAGGTTATTACAATAATCCTTCTAATGTCTTTATCTGTTTTCAATTCATCTGTAAATATTCAATAAACCATTTCCATTCTTTTATAAAAAGTTTGCTTTCTTGATTTCTTATTCTTCTGGTAAGTTTCGCCATTTCTGCATATTCCATAAGTTTTTGCATCCATTCTTCCTTTACTGCGACTTCTGCTTCTTTCCACTCTTGGGCATGTAGCATTCTGGCTGCAGTAGTCGCATACATAGATAAATTTCTATACAATTTAGGTAGTTCTGTCCCTATAATTCCCAAAAGAAAAGCTTCTGGTTTTTTTGGGTTTTTTTTTAAAAAATAAAAGTTATTTTGAACACCCTTTTCAATTCATTGTATATCATTTCTCATAGAGACAAACAGAAACAATACCACATACACACACCAGTTTAAAAGGCCATAGATTGTTTAATTAGCCAAAGACCTGCGAGAAGAGGAATGTCTTTGCCTGGGTTTTAAATATATGTAATGAAGGTGCCAGGCAAGCCTCTCTGGGGAGAGTATCCAATGAGACACAGCCACATCCCAACAGACTTTGAGGGGGCTGAAGACACCTCAGCCCTATAGTAAAGGTTAAGTCCAGTCCAAGGCGACTATGGGGTTGTGGAGCTCATCTCGCTTTCAGGGCGAGGGAGCTGGTGTTTGTCCACAGACAGATTTCTGGGTCATGTGGCCAGCAAGACTAAACCACTTCTGGCACAACGGGACACCGTGACGGAAATCAAAGCGCATGGAAATACTGTTTACCTTCCCACTGCAGCGTTGCCAATTTTGCACTGTCATGTTTTCAAACTGGGCAGGAGCTGGGACAGAGCAACGGGAGCTCACCCGTCACAGGGATTCGAACCGCCAACCTTCCAATCGGCAAGCCCAAAAGGCTCAATGGTTTAGACCACAGCACCACCTGCGTCCCTTGCAAGCCCTATAGAGATAGCACTTGTGGCATGTAGGAATCAGCTTCAAAACAAACCAGCACAACCCATGTTTCCTAACAGTTTTCAGCACCCATAAGAAACCATAGTTCACAGGATTCTTTAGAAGGAAGCCATGATGGTTATAATGGTATCTGAGTGAGTGCTTTAAATGCATGCTGTGGAAGTGATTTCAAACAGAGGACTGTAAAATAAGGACATACGGCCACCCTAATGGGGCAGTTTTGTTTTTTTTTAAAGAATGAAGCGAATATTACAAAAGTTCAGTTGCACAAAACCATCTCCCTCCAGGAAGGAACTGCGTCCAGCCACTTTATGGAGCCCTGTCTGGTACTTGTGTGAAGTCTGGCCTGTAACCAGACTTCCTTTCTGCGGGAGAAAGTGCTTAGGTATTGAACGATATCTAAGTGGAAAGCATTGCCTGCAGGCTCTCTGTGTGAAAGCAATTCCACTGAACACAGTTGTAAGGCGCACATTTGCCCCGAGTCAAGTAGCAATGCAGCACTGGGGCTCAACCCCACCTAGCCGACCGCAGGGAGCCCATGGAGCGAAGTCAATAGAATCTGTCTGCCTGCATTACACCCCTGATTGCACATGGCATTGGCAGAATACAGAAGAATGTTCAATTTCACATTTCAGGGCCAGAGATGTCAGCCAAGTGCATTGGACACAGAGAGTTACATAACTGTCTGGAGCCGGAGTCTGCAGGTAGCTTGTTAGGCAGAAGCAGTCCACCGTGAGAATTCTTGAGCGTTTCCGTTTAACATTACAGTTGCAAGGGCTGTTGTCAGTCTTGTTTCTGAAGAAACTTCTCCCCATATGTCAACATCACTGATCTTTCTAAATTTGTTCAGTTGGATCAATATTATATCAAGGGCTGTTCTGTTTCCCTATATAAATTTGGAAGAAAGGGAGGGAAAGACTGGGGAAGTGTCCCATGGTATCCTTCCCTTTGTGTTGGGCGGTTGCCAATGCCCAGTCTCTGGGTTCTTGGGGAAAACCTCTGAATATCATTTTGCTGAGAAGTAAAACTTTGGCATTTGGTTTATAAGCACCGCTCTGGTGCCTTGGAAAATTCTTCAGTTCTATCTCTAAAGGGAAGCAAGATAGATAGAAACATGTTCTGTGAGTCTAAAATGGAACTCTAGAGCCTCACTGGAGACCTCTTGGAATCCTGAAACCCACCTATTTCATTGAAAGAAAAATAAGCTAGCCTCAATGAGCACTGGTGTTTGTTCCTCTGGAGAGCTTCTAGAGAGGACTTGTTTGAAAAGTGGGGTGGGGGAGAAGGTCTGCCCTCTCGTCTTCCTTTTCAGTCTCCTTGTATCACTAGATGAGGGATGTTGGAGAATTCTAACAAAAACAGAAACAAGATAAGAATTTTCCTGTCTTAGCTAATTCATCCCATGTGCAGATTAGAAGTCTATCTAGAAATTTTTATCAATGTTCTCTGTAGCTGTTTCTGTTATCAGTCCACAAATGATGCATAACTATCTATGCCCACCCCAATTTGCATCCCCCCCCTTTTGCACTAAACGGGGTGTGGAATAACATAGTGACAATGCAGTTTACGTAATTGCTTAGGTAAATTACTTAAATTATGTAATTTTGCCACAGAGGACAATGAGATGTATGGCATAGTTTGTTGGGCAGGAGGTGAACTGCAGTGGAATGGAAACAGTGTCGCATGGTATACTATTCTAATTCTAATTCTTATTATTTAAATTACAATACCGCCCTATACCCGCAGGTCTCAGTGTGGTTCACAAGATAAAAACACAAAATAAAAAGACAAAATACATAAACAACAACAACACCCAACAACACGCCCACCTCACCCCCAAAACACATTTTAAAAACATAACAGAATGGAAAACTATGCTTTCTTGCACCCATCAGAATGGTGGCAAAGCTGGGCTAGTATGGGTACACTTCCACCAGTCCCACTGCACCATCCCACTGTGTGGCAGTAATGGCATTGCTTGTACATCAGGTGTGCAGCGATGTCTCTGGATTCAGGCATAAGGGTGCTGGATAAGTTTGATCATCAATCCTAACCTGATCTGCGACTTTACTGACTTTACTGACACAACAACCACTAAGTACAGGCCACAAAAGGATATTATATGACTACCATGGTACAGGCAGAGACGTTGGCTGTGAGCTGGCCTCTACACCAGCAAGTGATATGTAAAGAGCAATATGTAGTTTGTTGTTGTTGTTGTTTAGTCGTTTAGTCGTGTCCGACTCTTCGTGACCCCATGGACCATAGCACGCCAGGCACTCCTGTCTTCCACTGCCTCCCGCAGTTTGGTCAAACTCACACTGTCCAGCCATCTTGTCCTCTGTCGTCCCCTTCTCCTTGTGCCCTCCATCTTTCCCAACATCAGGGTCTTTTCCAGGGAGTCTTCTCTTCTTGGTGGCCAAAGTATTGGAGCCTCAGCTTCACGATCTGTCCTTCCAGTGAGCACTCGGGGCTGATTTCCTTCAGAATGAATAGGATTCAAAAGCATCAATTCTTTGATGATCAGCCTTCTTTATGGTCCAGCTCTCACTTCCATACATCACTACTGGGAAAACCATAGTTTTAACTATACGGACCTTTGTTGGCAAAGTGATGTCTCTGCTTTTTAAGATGCTGTCTAAAGTTGTCATTGCTTTTCTCCCAAGAAGCAGGCGTCTTTTAATTTCGTGACTGCTGTCACCATCTGCAGTGATCATGGAACCCAAGAAAGTAAAATCTCTCACTGCCTCCATTCCTTCCCCTTCTATTTGCCAGGAGGTGGTGGGACCAGTGGTCATGATCAAATTTGCTTCTGCTTCCCCTATGACCTCCAAAACCCCGCCACCTATCCCTGGCTGAATATATGCAAGTCATCCAGAAAGTTAGCAATCTCATAAACTATCCTGCAGTGACTGTAAATTTGTATATAAAAGAGCAGCACCTTGTAGATTTGTTTTAAGCACTTTTTAATGCAATTCATAGTCCAGAGGTGAATTCTGTAGCCCCTCCTACCCATCTGTGTCTGTCGTTTAATGAATCTGCCCAGTTACATAACAGCAAAATGGAGGTAGGAATAGAAAGGGGGAAGGGGAATCTAATGGTGCGTGCAATCTGGAACTGTTTAATTATCTGAACCCCAGATTTCAGGCAAAGCTCAGTTTACAGTTTATTGCCGCATAAACAAAAGAAATAATCTGATAATGCAAGATATAAACCGGATGATCTGCTCATTCATGTACAGTATTTCATGTTGTATAAAAAGAGAGTAGGCACAGTCAGTGGGCATGGCCAACTTAAGTCTGGATGTGAGGGACAAGAGCTACAGACAGCCCGCTCCCATCTTGAACATGAGCTCCTCGCCTAGCGAGAGTGGGAGAGGGGAGGGGGATAGTTCCAGTGGGGATTCAGGAAGTAGAAACATGAGCTCTAGTAGGATAGCGGAGCCCAGGCACCGCCTGGGAACGGAAAGGGGAAGCAAAGAGACCGTGGGGAAAAGACCGATCCCAGCCACCCCGGAATTGCGTAAAAAGCGCAGAGGGAGGAGATTCAGTATGCCAAGATTACTTTGCTGGAGGAAAACGCGGGAATCGCCATTCGGAGGTTCTGCGCCCGACTGATTAACATGTACCGACAACCTGTATATAGCATTGATTTAGCACTGTAAATAGATTGCACCAATAAAAGGATAAAATGCAGACCTGTGAGGCGTCGTTACTCTAGAGTAGCCACTCCGGACCCTGTGACACTATCAATTTCAATGTGTCTACTCTGAGTAGGATGCAACCCTCTGCCTTTGTCAATCAGCTTCACTTTAGAATGTGGGATACAATTTTGTTTCATACTGTCAAAGTCGAGGGCTATCATCTAGCAAAGAGTTAGGTGCACTTCAGTCCATTGAAAACATTTGGATTAAATGTGCCTAATCCTCTCTTGGAATGTGGCCAATATTTTTCATTCATTTCCCTTGGATTTATTTTGTGACAAGCTCTTGGCAAAACAGACCTTTGAACCACGAATCTCCTGGCACACGCGTAACAGCACAAAGAAGCGAAAACCCATTTAACTCAGTGAAGCTTTCTGCCAAGTAAGCGTGCATAAGATTGCAGCTCTAACTGCTATGCTATACCGGCTTTTAATTTCTATTTTTTTTAGGGGGGAAATACCACTTTAATTGGGATGTGCTGATCGCCGGAGAATTGATGCTTTTGAATTATGGTGCTGGAGGCGACTCTTGAGAGTCCCATGGACTGCAAGAAGATCAAACCTATCCATTCTGAAGGATATCAGCCCTGAGTTCTCACTGGAAGGACAGATCCTGAAGCTGAAGCTCCAATACTTTGGCCACCTCATGAGAAGAGAAGAATCCTTGGAAAAGACCCTGATGTTGGGAAAGATTGAGGGCACAAGGAGAAGGGGACGACAAAGGATGAGATGGTTGGAAAGTGTTATCGAAGCTACTAACATGAGTTTGACCAAACTGTGGGAGGCAGTGGAAGACAGGAGTGCCTGGCATGCTCTGGTCCATGGGGTCACGAAGAGTCGGATGCAACTAAATGACTAAACAACAACAACAACATTATCCTGATTGGCAGTTGAATCCTATCCATGTGGCAGGCATCCTTTCTATGGGCACACCAATATTATTACAATGTGCTTCCTGCTTCAAAGTCAAAAAGAAAGTGACTTTTAAGTTAATAAAATCTGTATACTAATTAATTGCCGGGACCTCTAAGCAGTTTGTATAAAACATAAAATGGATGTCATATCGACCATTTTAAGTCACATGCTGACCCCCCCCCCAAGCAATTCCAAATATGTATAAATTCATAAAATAAAATTATACATGATTGCCTATCAAAAAGTATGCCAGCTTTACATACTGAGTAATCTTACCTAAATAAATAAGTGCTTAGAAGGCACTGGAAACAATACAATGAAGCTACCTGCCTAATATCAATGGACAGGGAGTTCCAGAGTTTAGATAAGGTAAAGGTAAAAGACCCCTGGATGGTTAAGTCAAAGGCGACTATGGGTTTGCGGTGCTCATCTCACTTTCAGGCCGAGGGAGCCAGCGTTTGTCCACAGACAGCTTTCCAGGTCATGTGTTCAGCATGACTAAACCGCTTCTGGAGCTACGGGACACTGAAGGAAACCAGATCGCACAGAAACACGGTTTACCTTCCTACCACAGTCGTAACTATTTATCTACTCACTCTGGTGTGTTTTTGAACTGCTAGGTTGGTGGGAGCTGGAACAGAGCAATGTGAGCTCACCCCGTCGCAGGGATTTGAACCGCCAACCTTCTGATCAGCAAGCCCAAGAGGCTCAGTGGTTTACACCACAGCGCCACCCACACCCCTAGAGTTTAGGTACTGCCACATTGAAAGATTGGTTCCTTGCAAGTACAGAATGGACTCCTGGTGGTACTTTCAAAAGTGTCTGTTTCAAAGATGAGATTGGCTGAGTGAGTATACAGGGAGTAATGTGATCTTTTAAGTCCCAGGCTGTTAAGGGCTTTGTATATTAATAGCAACACATTGTTTTTGACTGAGCAACAGATTAGTAGTACAGCTTTAAACACCCAAGGACACACATTGAGGACTTGAAGCCCGACATGCAGGGCAGTCTCGAGCAGGTCGGGCGCCCTGGCGCTGAGGGGCGGAAATCGCTCCGGCGCCCCCGCCCTCGCAGGGCGCGACATGGTTTCCACGCGGCTTCGTCTCGCAGCGCTCCTCCTACCAGCCCGGCGCCCCTGGCGCACCGCGCCACCGGGATTCTACATAGAGCCGGCCCTGGACTCATGTATACATGAAATGTTTGAAGTAGAGTTAGGTTAGATACTTACACACACAGAGAGAATTGTTTTCCCCAACGCTCATCCCCAATAGAACCAACCAGGGCGAGATCTCCCACTGCAGTGACAAAAAGATTGTCAAGTTGATTGGCTAATGGCCCCATCATGTCACACACCGAAAAAAAAACAGCATTGGGAGAGGAAAACAAAAACAATAGGCCTCAAAAGAAAAATTAATAAATCATTGTAGTTAAACGTTCTTTCCTAATACTTGTTCAAATGAAAGATGGCACCCTCTCTGTTTTCTCTCAGCGTGATTGCTCCAAAGCAGATGCCCACTGCCCCAAATGAACCTACACAAGCCATGCTGTGTCTGTTGATCGCACCATCAGTCTACTTCTGTTTTTAGACCAACGATGCCAAATAACAAATTCATCATCTGATCTCACACACTCATCTTGGCTATCAAATGGAGATACCAGAGTGTGGTTTTAAGTTCCTTTTCTGAAAGAGGTATACCATTTCCAGATCAAAGTATACAGCTGCAGCTTTGAACTCTTTCTCGTTCTCTCGCTCTGCTCAGTCACATCTGCTCATAGATAAAAGGTATCGATTCATGGTGAAACTGAGGGTGCATTTTTACACTGGGGGGTTGAGGAGGAAGCATCCCAAACTCCTGAAAATGATAGTGCTAGAATTTTAAAAAGTGGACACTAATCTGAAAAAACTAGATGCTCTGAACATCTCTGGAATCCAGTAAACAATTCTAGCCAGACTCAATTCAAAGTGCAGGATTAACCTTTGAAGCCCTAAATGGGCCCGGGGACTTGAAGGAACATCTTTGCCCATGCAGAATATAATAATAATAATAATAATAATAATAATAATAATAATAATAATAATAATAATTTATTTATACCCCACCCATCTGGCTTGGTTTCCCCAGCCACTCTGGGCGGCTTCCAACAGAAAAATGAAATAAAATAATCTATTAAACATTAAAAGCCTCCCTAAACAGGGCTGCCTTCAGATGTCTTCTAAAGATCTGGTAGCTGTTTTCCTTTTTGACATCTGGTGGGAGGGCATTCCACAGGGCGGGCGCCACCACCGAGAAGGCCCTCTGCCTGGTTCCCTGCAACTTGGCTTCTCGCAATAAGGGAACTGCCAGAAAGCCCTCGGTACTGGACCTCAGTGTCCGGGCAGAATGATGGGGGTGGAGACGCTACTTGAACCCTAATTTGTCTTCCATGATTCTTCTCTGGGTGTCTCTGCCAAATGAGGTGTTGTAGATGACTACTAAGAAGAGACTCTTTTCAGAATGTGAAATATTTGGTGCATGAGTTGTGGCTTTTGGGACGCCAAATGACAACCTTATCAATCTCCAAGGCATTTTAAGAATGTGATCTCACTGCTTTTTATATCTTTTGCACTGCTGTTCCTCTAGCATTGGTTTTGTTTTGGTTTTAGACTGTGTTTGGGCTATCATGTGTATGCATTTTACGTAATATGGATTTATGGAGATAAATCTTAGGCATGGAAAGGCAGCACACACAAAATAAGCAGTGAGTATGGGGATGAACATGCGCTATTTGCAATCATGCTCGTGCCTTGATTTTTGAAATGTTTGCTGTCTCAGAATGAGCCAGGAAAATTGGCTTCCCTGGGGACTAAGGGGTGGAGATAAGATGAAACCCGGAAGACTTTACCAATGCTGCTTTCTTGGCAATGCCACTCTCGTGGCCAAACAATGAAAATAGAGACTGTTCTATGAAGGTCATGGAAGAGTGGTGGGATAAGGTGATGAATCTGTCTAGCATTTCTCTTTGCTTAATGTACAGAGTTGGGCTAGATCAGTCTCCCCCATTCTGGTGCCCTCTAGCTGTTGTTGGACTCCAAATCCCATCATGTTCCACTCAGCATGGTCTGAGAGCTGTAGTCCAGAAACATCTAGAAGGCACAAGTTTGGAGGAGGCTGGCCTAGATTAGATTGTCCATAATTTGTTGGACCAGGTAAATACACCCTGTAGCCTCCCATGCAATGTGCTTTTCTCCTAATGATCTACAATGCATGCCATTTTAAATGTCACCTCAGACTACGGAGTCCTTTATTCTTTATGTCAAGGTTGCACACTGTAGCTAGGACTACTTCCACAGACAATATTTGCTTTCCAGACTCCCAGCCATTATAAATATTAATGAAGCGTGTTTAGAAACCATTTTGATTAGCAATTTCATTAGCTTTGAATAGACACACAGAAAACCCTTACTGTCAACATTAAATTTAAGTTTATCTTGCAAGCTATCATAGTTACAAAATAACATGAAGTCTTTAATTAAAAAAAGGCAACGCGTTAAATGAAAACGAAAATATTGGTTATTTCTAACTCTTTGACCTATTTGTTTCACTGCAACAAAGCACGGCTAATTGGGTTACATGATATTGTTTGCTTCCAAAGCACACTAAATTCACCAGATTTAATACTAATAAGAAGAGCGTAGAGTGTAAATGATCAACATGGAGAGACTAAAATGGCTGCTTACTTGAGGGCTCAAAGAATGGAGCACCTCTGTATTTATTTGTGCAGTCAAAGCCAGATTTGGAGAATTTATTAAGGTCATCTGGAATTGACTAAGACAGGTTTCCTCAACCTCGGCCCTCCAGATGTTTTGAGACTACAATTTGCATCATCCCTGACCACTGGTCCTGCTAGCTAGGGATCATGGGAGTTGTAGGCCAAAAACATCTGGTGGGCCGAGGTTGAGGAAGCCTGGACTAAGGCATCAAATTAAGGCTTTTAAAACAAAAATGTGATTTGATTTCTTTGAAAGTAAAAAGACATGTGTGTGTGCGCGCACACACGCACACACACACACGCACACACATGACCAGTTGACTGATACCTGTTAAGCAGTCTTTCCAGCTTCCTGCTTTTACAAGACAGCCAATCCAAAGATGCCCTGGGGCTTTCTGAAACCTCAGACACCCAGGAAGGCTGAAGAATGCAGACAATTTGTAGAAGATGATTTGCAGAATGGCAGAAAGGACACTCACCTTCACTTTCAAAGTAGTCAAGGGGTTTTGTAAGAGCCACATAAACCTTGCAGTCTACCCATTAGATTTTCATTGAAATTTCCTCTCCCTCTTCATAGTTTCCGAATCCTTTTTGTTTTCTCAGTAATTGTTGGAGAATGGCAAGACAAACATAGAAAGGGTTTATTTATTTTTACAAAGGACTGTTGGAGATAGATACAGGGAAATGAGATACATCACTATGATTCCTACTGAATCCGTTTCTAAATAATCATAGAATCATAGAAGAGTTGGAAGAGACCACAAGGGCCATCCAGTCCAACCCTCTGCCAAGCAGGAAACACCATCAAAGCATTCTTGACATATGCCTGCCAAGCCTCTGCTTAAAGACCTCCAAAGAAGGAGACTCCACCACACTCCTCGGTAGCAAATTCCACTGCCGAACAGCTCTTACTGTCAGGAAGTTCTTCCTAATGTTTAGGTGGAATGTTGGAAACTAGTTGTGGGGAAAGTGGGGGGGGGGGTTTGTGGAATCATATCAACGCAAACTGCCCCAGTGCATCCTGAAACTCACCATGGTGTGGCGCAGGGTTTCCCAAACTTGGATCTCCAGCTTTTTGAACTACGATTCCCATTTTCCAGCGCCATAGGAAGGGGGTGGGTGGGGGTAGTCCGCCCCGGGTTCCATCCCTGAGGGGGGTGACATCGCTGCAGGCGGCACTCCCCATCGGGACGCTCGAGCGAGCTATGTCCCATGCCCCCGTGGGCGATGTGCCACGCCCCCCACTCCAGGTGCCAAAGCCCCTAGCTCCGCCACAGACACCATCCCTGACCACTGGTCCTGCTAGCTAGGGATGATGGGAATTGTAGTCCAAAAACTGCTGGAGACCCAAGTTTGCAAAACCCTGGTGTAGAGGATGGGGTCTTAAGGTGGACTGGGAAGACCTTCGTTTGTCTGTGATGGACTTTGAGGCCAATTACTATTTCTTAGTCTAACCATCCCCATTTATTGTTGTGAGCATAAAGTGAGATGAATAATAACGTACAGAGTTTCATTTTGGGATCCAAAAAGCGGACAAGAGTAGAGATGGTGCACATACCCTGTTTCTCATATTTTAAGGCATCCCCATAAAATAAGCCATAGCAGGATTTTTAAGCATTCAAGGAATATAAGCCATACCCCGAAAATAAGACATAGTGATAGGAGCAGCAGCAATGCCGGCCGCGGCAGGAGGAGGAGGAAAAAAATAAGACATCCCTTGAAAATAAGCCATAGTGGTTTTTTTTTTAGGAAAAAATAAATATAAGACGTGTCTTATAATATGAGAAACACGGTACATACAAGCACACACACACACACACACAAAAAAAAAACCCCTGTTCCAGTATGGTCAATTTAACACACTCTTTTGTATTTCCCTCTGCTTCTCTGCTTAACCCAGCACGTTGACATCTCTTTAAAACCTGTGATTTTCTGAATATTTAAAACAAAGCCATGCATACTTTCCCATCAGTTTAAAAACACTGCACTATGCCAAATACACATTGAATTTCAATTAAAACAGCATGCGCTTTCCAATAGCTGCCTTTGATTTCATGCTTTTGTGGGTCTAATGCCTTTGCCTACTGCAGCTTAATTAGAGAGTGCACAATGTTCTAACAATGAAAGACAAAAAGAGGTTGACATTAGCTAGCTTTTTATCACATTTGTTCCTTTCCCCCCTCCCCACAACATGCCACACTGTTAACTGAAAATAAATGATTGAAATACAATTGGCCGGTTGCTGAAAAGGTGAACTAAGAATCTGTAATTGGCCTGGGAATGAAGACCAGGGGCAAGAACAGATTAAACCATGGCTACTTCTTAGGAAAATAAGAGTTGCCATCTTTGCAAAGCTAAAGATAGTGGAAGTAGGGAAAGGATAACCATGGCTCAGAGATAAAGTGGATGCCTCATGTGCATAAGGTCACAGGTTCAAGTCCCTCAGTGGCTTTTTTAAAAAAAATAAAGGTTTCCAATTAGTAGAACCAGTTAGGGTTGCCAGACTCAATAGAGGACAGGACTTCTGTGCCTTTAATTGCCCTGCTCTCTTTTGAGTCTGGAAACCTTAAAGAGAAACCAGCAGACCCTTTGTTTAATTTCCAAGCAAAGGGTCTGCTGGTTTCTCTTTAAGGTTTCCAGACTCAAAAGAGAGCAGGGCAATTAAAGGCACAGAAGTCCTGTCCTCTATTGAGTCTGGCAACCCTAGAACCAGTAATGGACTCAACCTGAGGATTTGAAAAGCTGATGTCAGCTGGAGTAGAAATACCTAGGCTCAAAACTATAACTAGCACTGACTTAATATCCTTTCTCCAAGCCACTATTAATAAGATCAAGCTCTGAAGCTACAAATGTTATCATCACTCTGTGCAAGTTCAAAATATTAAAACAGGTTTGACACATCTGAATTCAAATCTTCCTCAGCAGCCATCATTACTAGTGACAATTCAATGTGCATTGCATTTGCATCTGGGGATGGAATAATAATAATAATAATAATAATAATAATAATAATAATAATAATAATTCTGGGCTGCATCAATAGGAGTATAGCATCTAGATCAAGGGAAGTAATAGTACCACTGTATTCTGCTCTGGTCAGACATCACCTGGAGTACTGTGTCCAGTTCTGGGCACCACAGTTCAAGAAGGATACTGACGAGCTGGAACGTGTCCAGAAGAGGGCAACCAAAATGGTCAAAGGCCTGGAAATGATGCCTTATGAGGAACGGCTTAGGGAGCTGGGTATGTTTAGCCTGGAGAAGAGAAGGTTAAGGGGTGATATGATAGCCATGTTCAAAGATATGAAAGGATGTCATATGGAGGAGGGAGAAAGATTGTTTTCTGCTGCTCCAGAGAAGCGGACACGGAGCAATGGATTCAAACTTCAAGAAAGAAGATTCCACCTAAACATTAGGAAGAACTTCCTGACAGTAAGATCTGTTCGGCAGTGGAATTTGCTACCAAGGAGTGTGGTGGAGTCTCCTTCTTTGGAGGTCTTTAAGCAGAGGCTTGACAGGCATATGTCAAGAATGCTTTGATGGTGTTTCCTGCTTAGCAGGGGGTTGGACTGGATGGCCCTTGTGGTCTCTTCCAACTATGATTCCAACTTAGATTCTATGATTCTAAGAAGAAATCTATTTCAGTAAACAATCTCTGGAAATGCATAATTGCTTACCTTCAATATGACAGTGAGCATTTCAGCCCTGAGTTCTTTTCTGGAGGAATGAGATCTTCTCTCTCTCTCTCTCTCTCTCTCTCAATCTCTCTCATCAAGTGATGAGAAGAGTCCTGACCAAAGGTCCCTCTAGTCAGCAACCTTCTCCAGAAGCTATAAGAATAAACGACTGTGGAAAAGCCACAAGCAGGGCATCAGGGCAACCACATTTGGAGTCCAACCACGTCCGGAGTGCAGCTGGCTGGGGCATAAAGTGGAACCTCGGTTTATGAACACCTCGGTTTATGAATTTTCGGTTTATGAACGCCGCGGACCCATCTGGAAGGGATTAATTCATTTTCCATTACTTTCAATGGGAAAGTTCGCTTTAGTTTATGAACGCTTCAGTTTATGAACAGACTTCCGGAACCAATTACACCCATGCTTCAGTTTATGAACATTTCAGTTTAAGTACTCTGAGGACCCGTCTGGAACAGATTAATCCACTTTCCATTACTTTCAATGGGAAAGTTTGCTTCAGTTTATGAACGCTTCAGTTTAAGTACTCCGCGGACTGTCTGGAACGGATTAATCCACTTTCCATTACTTTCAATGGGAAAGTTCGCTTCAGTTTATGAATGCTTCAGTTTATGAACAGACTTCTGGAATCAATTGTGTTCATAAACTGAGGTACCACTGTATAATGCATGGAAAAATAATCAGCTACAGAGCAGTGTGTTTAAGGAGCTTCCATTGTACAGTGGAACCTCGGTTTATGAACACCTCGGTTTATGAATTTTCGGTTTATGAACGCCGCAGACCCATCTGGAGCGGATTAATTCATTTTCCATTACTTTCAATGGGAAAGTTCGCTTCAGTTTATGAATGCTTCAGTTTATGAACAGACTTACGGAACCAATTACACCCATGCTTCAGTTTATGAACGCTTCAGTTTAAGTACTCCGCGGACCCATCTGGAATGGATTAATACACTTTCCATTACTTTCAATGGGAAAGTTCGCTTCAGTTTATGAACGCTTCAGTTTAAGTACTCCGCGGACTGTCTGGAACAGATTAATCCACTTTCCATTACTTTCAATGGGAAAGTTCGCTTCAGTTTATGAACGCTTCAGTTTATGAACAGACTTCCGGAACCAATTGTGTTCATAAACCGAGGTACCACTGTAATGGGAATGCCAGCTCTTCCTTGGATCTCATGGAGAAGCCGAGGCTTCCTGAAAGTTGGCTTGGGAAGAGTGGGGAATCCACTGAGAAATGCTAGATTTCATCTCTCTCATCATGTCGCTGTAATCCCAAAATCTATTTTCCAAGAAGCAATAAGTTTCTCAGCATAGCTCAGAAATGGTATTTCAGTTTTGGCCACACCGCACCAGGGAGAAGCCAGTATATTACAGAAGAGCAGCAAGGCATAAACAAGTTGAATGTGAATCTAATGAATGCATGGAGGATAAATTACCGATTTTCATGAAGTCTTATGGGGGCCTCTTTGTTGCAGCCTGAAACTCTGATAAACAACTTACGGCAAATACAGTCATGGTTAGAGCACAAGACTCTGAAACAAATGTGGAGGGAGAAATCAGATGTCTTTGTTTGTAAGATGCGGACGTCAAAGCCAGTTGCTTGGAGCTGAGAATTGTACAATTAGATTTTGAATGCAATAGTATATCTATTTTCATTATTATTTAGAGCACTATTTATTTCAATGCACTGGTGTTTATAGTCTCCTCTTTTATTCCTCATAAGCAAAGGTGCTGCCTCTCTCCCTCTTGTCTTTCCTGAAATATTATCCTTTAAATAGTTTTCACTATGAAACTGTATCAAATCTCTTCCTCTACTCATTGCCATTTGTACATTATAAGAACTCTGCTGGATCAAGACTAAATTCCATCTAGTCTGGCAGCCTGTTCTCACAGTGGTCAGCCCATGGGAAGCCCACCAGCAGAACTTGAGTGCAGAGGCTTGACAGCCATCTGTCAGGAATGCTTTGATGGTGTTTCCTGCTTGGCAGGGGGTTGGACTGGATGGCCCTTGTGGTCTCTTCCAACTCTATGATTCTATGATTCTATGATTCAATCTCCTCCCTTGAGATTCCTAGAAACTGGTATTCAGAGGCATAATGTGTCTGATAGAGGAGATAGAATACTGCCATCGTGGCTAGTCATGGTTGATAAACCTAACCTCACTGGATTTGTCTCATCCTCTTTTAAAGCCATCCAGGTTGATGGACTGTTAGGTATTCAGTGGTCTATGTTTGCCTGAGCTTGAGTCTGGACCATAGGTGCCAAATTCCGGATTGAAAATCTGGGATCAGCAGCGCCGCAGCACTGGAAGTTGCATCTACGCACTTCTGGACATGCGTAGAAGTGATTTCCGATGCCACTGTGCCCATTTCCAAAATGTCCGCAGCACCAGAAGTCACTTCTACGCATGTCCGGGAGTGTGTAGAAGCAACTTCTGGTGCCGGCGCGGCACCAGAAGAACATGGCCGCCGGCAGGAGCTCCATAATCTGGGGGAATATGGGGTATTTTGCCATTCGGGACACCTGAGGGAAACGGTAAGACAATACGGGGGGTTTCCCGGGGAAAACGGGATACTTGGCAGCTATGGTCTGGACTAAGGATTCTGAGCCCTTGCATTCTGATTCGATACATGATATCCAATCACAGAACAATTCAGGATTTGGGCCTCTGCCATTGGCCCTTAAACTCTGAGTTATGATTCACAGCTTGGAAGTTTAGATAGCCAATCACATTGGGAGTGGGAGTGGCCCAGGCCTTCAGAAATGTATATAAGCAGTTGTGTTGCCCTTGTTGTCCAGTTCTGTTAGTTCAATAAAGGTTCTTGCTGTTATTACTGTGTCTTGCCTCATGGGAACCCACCTACACTTCAGACATTACTACATCAAGTGCTTTTTTCCCCTCCTGGGAGTTCCCCCCCCGCCTCTTTAGAACATTTTGACATTCTCTTAATAGGAGGACTTAGTGGGACTTACTATTGAGTAAGCATGCATGAGGTTTCTTTTTTAACAAAAAACCTGACTACATCTAGCATTTCACTTTCATAGTTTTAGTCTTGCAAATAGTTTAAGATAGTTTAGCAGATTCCATAGTTTTAAGATGTACATATTTCTTGACTTCTAAGGCCTTCCGCATTCTCATGACGGTTCTTTTTTTTAATCACTTTTTAGTCGTTGAGGTAACTTGTTGGGAGACTGGCAATGTTGAGGAGCCAGAATATGAGGTTTGCAGAAGGATGAGAGGAAACCCAAAAGAGGCATAAACTTATCAGGAGAGATGCAACATATGTATGTATGAAAATAGCTGTGAAAACTTCCCCTTGTTGCTGGAATGGCAAAAATAATATTTGCCTGTTTTCAGGTAGGATCTCTGCAGTGAAGATGGTGATAGCTGCAAGCATATTTTTTTCTTCAAAATGTGTCTATTATAATACTAAACTCTGAAGTAAATAAATGACAACAAATGATTTCTAAATTTATTTGGAATAACAAAAAGCCAAGGCTGAGGGCAAAAAAAAAAAAAGTCAGTTGATGAAAGGAAAAGAGGAGGTCTCCAGTTCCAAATCTAAATACAATATATATATATATGTTGCCAAAGTGGCTAATCAGCTTAAAGCTCAGATAGTGAAGCAATGGGATGGGATATCATTGTGATGGGATATCATTATTTTAGCAAAATTTGATGGATGGCACTTTGCATAAATGATTATGGGGGGAATTATAAGAGCACAGGGAGTTAAAGAAAACCCGGGGCTATTACAAAATTAATAGAATCATGGAATTATTGAGTTGGAAGGAATACCGAGGTTCATCTAGCCCAAACCTCTGAATTTGTCAGGAATCAGACACAAGGGCCTGATCCTGAAGCTCCTCTAGGGCAGGAGGATAGTATCAACCTAGAGCAATGGTTCGCGGAAGGACACAGTTCAGAAACTGACAGTTGGGCTGAGCTGGGAGAAGAGCAACCAAGGGGAGAGAGAGAGAGAGAGAGAGAGAGAGAGACGAGAGACGAGAGAGAGAGAGAGAGAGAGAGAGAGAGAGAGAGAGAGAGAGAGAGAGAGAGAGAGAGAGAGAGAGCTGGTTGAATCTCCCTCACTAGAAAGTAAAGTATGCATCCCATGAGCCTAAAAGCCAGACATCTGGATAGGGTAGCCTCTCAGAAGGCCCAGTGGTGGAGGGATCACGTGGTGAGGAGACGGGAAGATGGAAGTAACTAGAGGGAAGTGGGAGAAACTCAATTGGGAGTACCTGCACAGTGGGAATGGACACTGAATGTTTGTGCTGTGTTCAATAAACCTCTCTGTTGCTGCAAAAGACTGCTTTCGGCTTTGTGCTGTTATCTACAGAGAGGGGGAAGGTACCGGTAAGCCTCGTCTGGCAACCTGACAGAATTTCAGGAATCTCAACTAGAGCCCCCATGACAGATTACCATCCAACCTCTGCTTAGAAACCGCCAAAACCTCCAGAGAAGCCGTGGACTAACCCAAGCTTAGGACATAATATCGGAAATCTTTTCCCCAAGGTGTTTTGTGAGATTTCCCCTTAATATGTCATTCCTGCCTAGTGCCATTTCCAACAGACCAACATCCACAACTCCAACCATCAACTAACAAAAGGTAAGCTTCAAAAGTCACTGAGGGAAATGCAAAACAAAAACAAAAAAACCAACCCTCGTCAGCCAGGGTGGCCAATTAAGGTTGGGAGGTGGGAAAAAAATCATTTCTGGCCCTATCAGCTGGTGACCCAAATAGCCTGGTGAGACTCTAACACCAAGGGGAGTGTTGGTGTTTGGTAGGGACAAAATGGCCCCAGGCACACATGAGTGTGGCCCCCATATCCCCATCACAAGATCTTGTGTGATGCTACCACCCAATTAGATCCTGTGAGAGGAAATGGGGGGTGCAAAAAGACTTTGAAGCGGGATTTGGAATGGTTGGTTCCATAATATTAAGAGTTGTGCTTGAGATTTTATAGATTTTGCTGAAATATTGTTTGTTTGTTTGTGTGTGTGTTTGAGAGAGAGAAACTGTTACACTGTGCTGTGACTAAAGAGGAGCAGAAGCAATGCTGAGATCTAACCCCGTAAATCAAGGTCCAATGTTGAATTTTGCTCATCCATATTCTTAGTGGGGTACCAGTATGCGTTTTGATATAAGAAGTCAAGGCTACTTCCGTCCTCTCCCGTCTCTCTCAGTTGGTCTGGATGAATCATGTTCTTTGCTTATATCCAAAGGATGCAACTGAACTGGGCATTTGTTACTGAGCTGTCTTTATTTTCTGCTCATATCTGTCAAATCAATGCCCTTCTTTTCTCTGAGATTCGCTGTGTCTTAAAATCAATATAGCCAGGTAAAGTCGTGAGACACTATTTTCACAGCTGCCATGAGACACTAAACTCAATTAATAAACCCTTTTGCCACTTCTAATCCCGACAGTAACAGTGGCAATCAAGATGATGCAAATTTGCTCTCTCTTTTTTTAACTGAAGTGTTTGTATAACTACTATAGCAGTAAGAACCCAGTTTTAAGCATAAACTCCGGAGAGGAACAACAGAAGAATAATGGAGGAATTAAGAATTAATTAGGAATACCGTACTTTCTGATCCTATCCTAACCAACAGGAATCCAGAGTGGATGTGGGGGTTCAGCTAGAAAGAATAATTTATAGACATAACCAAGGCCACCTTGAAGCAGTGCCAGCCTGGGGACTATTGACATGACAAAGGACTGAAGGTTACAAAAAGGCTTGGACCCAGCCTTTCCCAACCTGATTCCTCCAGATGTTTTATTTTTAGCTATTTTATTTACCAAAAATTATATATTCCTCAACTGGGGGGGGGGGGAACCCTCAACAATATTTAAAAGCTTCACAAAACTGCAAAATGAAACATTAACTTTATCAATAAAATACTTAAAAAACAAGAATTTTAAAACATAAAATATGGTTTAAATCAACAGTAGTTGTAAAGAAATAATAATAATAAAATATAGTCCCCAACAAGTGATATTAGGAAATACAGTGGCCCTGAGCCCATGTATATTTTTATCCTTCATTAATTTGTTTAACCCCCTTTTATGGCTGTTAAAAGTTATGTCTTGAGGTAGCAAATGCCATAGTTTAACTAGGCCAATTATACAAAATGAATATACCGCTAGTTTTATAAGCAGGATGTAGAAAAATGTTTTTCATTTCCTGCAGGAAAGGAGTATCTATACCCTTAAATATAAAGCACAGGAACGAGAAATCTATTCATTAGGTGCAAGGGTGGAAACATAAAGGCATTCCTTCTATCACATTTGTTAACATACCGTTGCTGTTGCACATTGCCTACAGCCAGACCAGAACCATCAAAATTTTGACTAAAGCAAAATTTGAAACACAGTTGGGGTTTTTCTTTGCACAAACAAACACACAACCATGTAGTTATTTCTGCATGTTACCTTAGTAACATGAAATTATTAACTGTTTGAATGAATACTATTTATTTGCAAAGCTGAAATCATTACAAAGTTAGAAACCATCATTTATGTGTGTTGGAAATTGTTTGAAGACCCCTATACCCCTCACAGATTTACAATTTGCAGAACTCCCCAGGTAGAGAGATTTAGTTTCCAGAGTTGCTTGACAGTCAAACTCCCAGGATTCTTTGGGGTGAACCCATGACTGTTTAAAGTGGTATACTGGAATATATCTATATCTATATACAGAATACAGCATATATATATATACTGGAATATATCAGTGTACTGGAAGAAGCAAAGATCACCAGTGTCAAAGCAATGATTCTTCAACATCAACTTCGTTGGACTGGTCATGTTGTGCGGATGCCTGGTGATCGTCTTCCGAAGCAACTACTCTATTCCGAACGTAAAAATGGAAAGCGTAATGCTGGTGGTCAACAAAAGAGTTTTAAAGACTTTAAAAAATGTAGTATAAACACTGACAACTGGGAAACACTGGCCTGCAAGCTCTCCAGTTGGATAACAGCCTTTACCAAAGGTGTCATGGGCTTTGAAGACACTCAAACTCAGGACGCAAGGGAGAAATGTGCTAAGAGGAAAGTACGCTTGGCAAATCCACACCGTGATCAACTCCCACCTGGAAACCAATGTCCCCACTGTGGAAGGACGTGTGGATCCAGAACTGGCCTCCACAGTCACTTAAAGACTCATTGTTAAAACCGTGTTTCTGGAAGACAATCTTACTCGGCTACAAGTGATCGCCAAAGACAAGAAGAGACAAGAAAGTGGTATAA
Source organism: Zootoca vivipara (assembly GCF_963506605.1). Classification (NCBI taxonomy): domain Eukaryota; kingdom Metazoa; phylum Chordata; class Lepidosauria; order Squamata; family Lacertidae; genus Zootoca; species Zootoca vivipara. The sequence continues at coordinate 121,242,532 of NC_083276.1, read as the reverse complement.
TAATGCTTTAAATGTACAGTGGATATGGGGCCTAATTATTATTATTTATCTTTAAAGAAAAGCATTAGTAAGGCTATAGTCTAAATGGGAAATAATCTGCATAAGTTGTTTTAGGTACTACATAAAATATATGGCTGGAAGAGATATTGCATATATATCTTTGTTTGTGAATGCCAGTTATATCAGCATCATCTGATACATCATGACTCCATCTTCTCCTCAGGGAGACAAAAACCGAGGAACTAATGAGACAGAACAAAAACATGCCCAGGTGCCACAGGAAGCTGTCAGAACAATGGAGATCCTATATCATTATAATTGGGCTTGTGAAGTTTGTGTGTTGTGTGAGGGAATACATAGCCCTAGTCGGTTTATTTATATACTGCATTTCCCACAAATATGTGGTGCTCAAACCACCTTGCAGAAAGCTGGCAATTTAAATGCCACCTAGAGCCTTGGCCAGGAGGCAACTAAAAAGATAATAAAGGAATAAGAACTAATACAGTAATAGCGCAATAGCCATATTGCAAAGCAGAAAGACATCGCATCACTGCAATGTAATGTTGTAGCTCAACCAGTTCATTTAAAGACCTCCTCATTTAGGTTATGAGAATGCAAACCACCCCACCTGCCCAATAATATATATATATTTTCCATCATGTGTATACTTAGTTCTGCACACATCATCTCATACATGATTGAACTTGGGAGAAACTGGTTACTGTATACAAATGGGGGCTTGTTGTTGTTTAGTCGTTTAGTCTTGTCCGACCCTTCGTGACCCCATGGACCAGAGCACGCCAGGCACTCCTGTCTTCCACTGCCTCCCGCAGTTTGGTCAAACTCATGTTCGTAGCTTCGAGAACACTGTCCAACCATCTCGTCCTCTGTCGCCCCCTTCTTCTTGTGCCCTCAATCTTTCCCAACATCAGGGTCTTTTCCAGGGAGTCTTCTCTTCTCATGAGGTGGCCAAAGTATTGGAGCCTCAGCTTCACGATCTGTCCTTCCAGGGAGCACTCAGGGCTGATTTCCTTCAGAATGGATAGGTTTGATCTTCTTGCAGTCCATAAAACTGGTTGCCTTGTCATTTCCGTTGCCAACCTTCGAGTCTGCTCTCTGACTTACGTAAGGGGGACTTATAAATCCACTCTTAAATAGCAAAAACAGATCTGTTGGTACTGAATTGGAACTCTTGTTTAATTCAACTGAACGATATATCTATTGCAATATTCAAATCAGATTAAGGGACATTGAAAAAGAAAACATGGAGTCAGCTGTAAATAAAATTTGCACCCTCAAGTTCCATGGTTTAAATACGGTACAACAGATAACAGGGTCACTTATATCTCAAAATTAACAATTCCAGTCAAGTGCAGGCCTGACTGAACGTTTTCTCCTCAGCTTTTGTCAAGGGCAGATATTCAAACACCCCCAGAAAAGATAGACATTGCGGATGTTCTTTGAATGTGCCGGACAATGTAGAACATATTCTTTTCTACTGTCCATTATACAACCAGCTACACAAACACATGCCATCCACTTTTGGGGGTAGTCTAACATCACGGCACAATGAAAATATCACATTCTATCTGTCTGATATTAACCCAGAAGTAACTGCAAGGGGGGCAAGGGAGTTTTTATCAATAGTATCTCCCAGAGTGGTGAATGGCACTATTTAGCAGGAAGAAACTCCAATGAAAATCCTCATTATTTCATATTTTTACATGGCTGTTTATTTGTATATATTTTAAAGTTTTATATACGGGTGTTTTATGATGGCCTACACTTGTATTGCCTGATAAAGCTTTGGTGAAGTAAGGGATAGTAATATTTAACATAAGGTCTGGGGAGAATTAGACACAACAAAGCTGGGTTTGCAGGCACGACCGATCAGCTGATTGGCAGGACCTGTAAAGCTCTGTGCCACTGCAAGCACTGGTAATCAGCTGGTTGTTCATGCCTAACAGTGCACCTTCAAAGGAGCCTGCTGCTATAAACATTTCTTAAAATATAAACTCTGGAACAGCAAAGGCGAAACATGAGTTCTCCTCAAATGCCTGGCCAAATAGGTCAAGTTTTAATTAACACTCCAAAGGTTAGCAAAGGGAACACATGGCAGGGATCTTTAGGGAGAGTGTTCCATAATTATGGCTTCACCACAGAAAAGACCCTGCCCTCTAAATGCCCCGTTCACAGAAGGGATTTGGGATACAGTGTCATCAGTGGTTAGAGGGGTTGCACATGTTTTGGTTCCTTTTAAAAAGGAAGCTGATGAGACATTGATGAGACATTTCTGAAGAAAGTTAGAACACAAGCTGTGGAGGCAGCGCTAATGCTCTGGCACTTGGCAGGCAGCACAATTGCAAAGGGATGCTTAAACACTTAGTCGCTGTTGCTAAGCATTCAGAAGAAGGAAAGTTGATCGCCCTCTCTGAGACTCTGGAATGGCCCCTCTCAGAGGAGAATAAAAAGCAGGAGAAGCTGAATGGAGGGTACCGCAGCATGTTTTCTCATGTCCACATGAGCCAGCTTATAAAGCCTGGCTTCCTTCCCTCTCCGATCGGCCAGTCGGCCTGCACATGCCTACCACAGTTCCTTCCCAGCATCAAACCAACAAGAGTCTTCTTTTCCTGGGCATGGTCCAGCTTGAAGGTGAGAGAGGCATTGTGCTGAATTGTGAATAATTTTTAGAACTGTGGAGAAAGTGATGTAAATTGTTACCTCAAGTGGCTAAGCATGCTTAATTCTGACTGTGTTGCACTGTTTACCCTGGTGGTAGCAATCTGATACTACAGAAGTCGATGGGCATAATCATGCCTTACTTCTGTGTTGTTGTCTAGTGGTCATTCCAAACCAGATCATACTATTTGTAACAACAGTGAATCTTCAAAACATGCTGAGTTATAGCCAGGTGACTCCCATCCTTTTTCAGGGATCAATCTTCCTGCCCTGATTAAATTGCATAGACTAGGACCCCATGCAAGGGGTGTGTGTTGGTTGTAAAGGATTTGTTGCCCGAGTGATCGACTCCACACCCAGCAAAACCAAAGCAGTGATGTGCTGAATAGGAAGGACTAAAAAAGTTATCGGTAGAAGCCTAATGAAAGCTGACAGTAATCGAGTTCCTCTTAAATGTTTGTTTATTGCTAGGGACATCTCTAGCTGTTCCTAATCAAACAGAAGTAACATCCATCATTGACTTGCTGGAGCATTGTGAATATCACAGATCAGCTATATTTTAGAGACTCTCAAGTGTAAATGTCATCTAGTGGAATATTTAGAAGGAAAGTTGCAGCGGTAACAGCTAAAAGAGAATACTGGACAAATCTTCCTGAAAGATGGAGGACATACCCGGTAGTTCTGTATTTATTTTACAGCAAATGGCACAGGAAACAAGAGATTTGCCAAAAATAACAGACAGCTCCCAATAATTACATAATGGGCAGCATGTGGGTTAAATAGATCTGGATAGAGTTCCTCTGATGAGAGCCGCTGTGGTGTAGCAGTTATGGTGTACATAGCCAGGGCTTTGTATTCCCAGTTGGAACTTACCAGAACTCAATTCCAGGACCTCTCCGGTGGGCATCATTGCCATTGTAAGAGAAAAAGGGAGATATTCATGGTGGGTTCTGGCACCTCTTTTTCTGGAAGAATAGCACTGTAAATAGCCATGAGGTGGACTAAGACAGTTGCCTCAGGTGGCAGAATGCTGTGGGGCAGTGTCCCCATGGCCAGCCACCCCACCGCCACTGGAAAGGTGAGGAGAAGCAGCGGCTTCTAGCTAGATTTCACCAGGTGATCCTGGTAAGCAAGTCTTCAGCAGGGCAGCAAAGCAGGCGCTTTCCCATTTCTCATCACGTGGTGAAATGGGATAAACCACCTCAGCACATATATCTTTTCTGTGTGAGGAGAGGTTCTGGCCCAATCAGTGCCGCTAGAGATTTCTGTGAATGCTTTTGCAAAGTTCTACAACGCCTACAGTTGTTAGCACCTACAATGCCTTTTGTCCCTACATTGGAAAGAGATGCTTTCCTATGCTTCAACAACTTAAGAAATAAATATGCAGATAACTCTGGAGTAGAATGCTACCATCATTCGATAATAAGAAGGAAGTTCAATACTGTATAACGTAACAGGAAGTGAGGTTCTAAATCCTTGATACAGTAGTACGTAATCCCAATGAAGTCCCATCAAATACATTCCAAACTACAATTAGGCTGATGTTTGTTTCTGACAAGGTTGTCACCAGAGTCCTGCACCTTTGATTGGAACCCTTGACTAACAGCTAAAATTACATCTCATTTTCCAAATTTGTCAAGAAGCTCAGAACACTTGAAGCCCCCCCCAAATACAGTGGATGCCTCGCAAGACGAAATCAATTCGTGCCGCGAATTGCTTCGTCTAGCGATAATTTCGTTATTATTGGCAACCCCCCCAAAAAAGAAAAAACTGCCAAAAAACTTCTTCTTACGAAGCACAGCCATTGAAAACTTCGTCTTGCGAGTCACCAGAAACATCGCAAGACGCTTTCGTCTAACAAGTTTTTCGTTGCGCGAGGCATTCGTCTTGTGAGGTACCACTGTATGACTTTTTCCCATTACAGTATAGATTTAAAGCCCATTAAAGCTTCTTTAGCAACCCATTAACTCATTACCTCTCAAGGGTCATGGCTTCAGTCATTTGCAGGGATGGAGCTATCATTGGGCCTTCAAATGCCATTGGACTCCAGCTCCCAATTAGCGTAGCATGGGTTGCCAGGGCCCGGGGCCCTTAACAATTTTGCACCTGGGGCAACCGCCCCTGTGCCCCCCATGCTACGCCACTGCCAGCTCCCATCTGCCTCAGCCAGCGTGGCCAATGGTCATGAATGAGAGGAGCTGTAGTCCCATCCTTGCATTAGAATGAGTTGAACTTCAGAGAAGTACACTGAAGTTAATTGTCTATATATTTTCTTTGGCTACTAGTAAGTGATGTTGTGCCTGGCGTGCTATGGTCCATGGGGTCACGAAGAGTCGGACACGACTAAACGACTAAACAACAACAACAAGTGATGTTGTTCCCGTTTCACTTTGCTGTACAGGGGACTTCTTGCATTTCTTATGCATACCCTTCAACATTTCTCTGATGAAACAGGGGCGCCCTACCAACATTTCTCCAATGAAAATAAGGACATCCTCAGGAAAAGCAGGACATTCTGGAATCAAACCAGAAACCAGGATGGCTTCTGTAAATCCAGGACTGTTGTTGGAAAATGGGAACACTTGGAGGGTCTGCTTGTGACCCAGCAGTCTGAGTGCAGTCAAACACCTATGTCCTGTGACCTTCCAGGGGTTTGCCAAATTTCCTGTTTTTGCTGTTCTGGATAAGCATGAAAACCAGGAAGTTTACTGAATTGTTCACTGTGTTATCTAAGCTGCCTGCCACATGGTTGATGGACTGTATTTGGCTTAGAACAGGGGTTCCCAACAAAATTTTCTCGAGAACCCCTCATCGAGCCGCTATTGTGACAAGGACCCCCATTAATTGACTTACTTGCTTGAACATCAAATGCATTATCTTCCTCTTCATCTGTAGGCCTTTGTCGTTTTAACGAACCACTTTTTAACCAACAGTCCATTTTTAACTACGCGAACTGTAGCTTCCGCGAAAAACAACGCTTTGTTTACAAACACTACTGTTTTGCAAAGAGGCAGTGCGCGCCAGGGAGGAGGGAGAGGAATGGAGAAGACAGGGTACCTGCGCAGTAGCGCACAAATGAAGCCGACGCATGCAAAGCATCTTGGGGAGGTGAGCGTTTAGAATGCGCGCGCTGCCTCTTTGCAAAACAGTAGTGTTTGTAAAGCGCCACCTAACGGCATACAGCAGAACTACTGCCTCTATCTAATTCTAGTTTTGCGCTAGACTCTGCTCATGCAGGAAGCGGCCAAAACAAAAAAATCTGTTATCATACGAAATAAATTTAATATATTTTTTATTCTAATAGCATCTTGCGGACCCCTCTGGCATAGCTCGCGGACCCCTGGGGGTCCCCGGACCACCTGTTGGGAACCACTGGCTTAGAAGAAAAATGTGCAGGCTTGGTTTATAGGAAGAGCAAGTCAGATCTGGAGAGAGGAAAGGGAAATGGTGAACAAAGGCCAGCTGACAAAGCCTGCTCTCTGGTTTAGTTGCCCATGCCTTGTCAGAAGTACAGAAAGGAGAGGGTTTTTGTTTTTTGGGGTTTTTTGTGCTCCTCTCTCCTTCCCCACACTGTCCTCTGCTGAATTAAACAGACTGCTGGTTTGGGAGCCATATCAAGCCCAGCCACTACTCTGAGCATTTTGTAAATAAACAGAGGCATTTAGGATAATTAGATGCTGTCTAAGGAAATTGTGGGGGGGGGGAGAGGAAGCTCATTTAGAAAACCATTTGCTATGGCACATAAAACATGCTACACAAGTGTGGTTCGGAGCGATTTTGCCGCGGAAAAGCACATGCCCCAGTGTTCCTGAACAATAACAATTATTCAACAGCAGCTTTGTTTGTTCCTTCCGAAGTTCTGCTCCAATGGCATTCCTGTTGTTCACATTGCAGTTTTACCACATCATAAAAAAGAAGATTACCTACTTAACAAGAAATCTTCCATTATGAATCTCAGCGCATAAGTAGGTATTGTTTTGTTTGCCCCTACTGACCGACCATTTCTGCCTTTTCATTTTTATGTTTTAAAAGAAAGAAACCCCAATCTTCAGAGCAATGAAGAGAAATCACGTGCTGAGGCAATGCCTATTCTGTGAGAGGAACGAGGATTATGGCATTTCAAATGCAAGAGGGAAGTTTGAGGCAGCATGAAGTATGCTTGGAAAATATAGCAAATAAAAGAGAAGTGTTTGAGGCAGGCCTTGGTCTGCTGCTGTGAAGTTTTTAATTTCTCTTTATGGGTGGGGTTTAAATAATAAAATTATTATTATTCCTTCTGAAAATCCTGACGCACTGGTCTCTCCAGAAGGTGAGTGAGGCTGCAGTTCTGCTTGCACAACTTACATAAGTTTAGGGCAGGCATCCCTAAACTGTGGCCCTCCAGATGTTTTGGCGTACAACTCCCATGATCCCTAGCTCAGTGTTTCCCAACCTTGTGCTCCAGCTGTTTTTGGACTACAATTCCCATCATTCCTGACCACTGGTCTTGCTAGCTAGGGATGATGGGAGTTGTAGTCCAAAAACAGCTGGAGGCACAAGGTTGGGAAACACTGCCCTAGCTAACAGGACCAGTGGTCAGGGATGATGGGGATTGTAGTCCAAAACATCTGGAGGGCCGAAGTTTGGGGATGCCTGGTTTAGGGATATTGGAGGGTTTTTTTAATTGTAATAGAAGCAGGAATTGTTGATATTCCTTTATTCATCCCATTATGTGGAACAAAAGTCAATCCCATGAATACCACTCAGTCTGTGAAAAATACATGAGCTTTCTCCCGCCCATTTAAATTGAATTGAATTGAAATGGTCTCTGCGTTGAAACAAAAGGGGTGGAAATAATGACATCATTATTTTAATTCGCCACTTATGTAAATTATGCAAATAATTACATATATTGCATTAGATAGAAGACAGTGAGATGGATAACACAGTATTTGGTGGAAATGGAACTGCAGTAGAACGGAAACAGCACTGATTGTGATGAAGACAGGTCGGAAAAGTTAAAGGAAGCACACATTTTTAATAAGCTCATAAAATAAAGCCACACAACTAGCCAAGATCAAGTTTAGCAAGTCAGCAGAAGCCAAACACAGTGCAACAGGAGGGATTTTTAAATAATAATTTTCAAGATGATTATGATGATTTTTATTCATATCCCACACTTCCTCCCAAATGCATACATATTTTCTTCCTATGCAGCAAATATAGGCACATTTTCTAGTTTAATTACTTATAAAATCTAATTTGTCTCCTTATACTTATTGGATGATATCCAATGTTAATCATACTCAAGGAAGACCCATTGAAATAAGTGGAATTGTGTAATTTATGTCAATTGATTTCAATGGGTCTACTCTAAGCATGACTTACTGAAATAACACCCAATGGGTTATATTCCACAAACCACAAATTAATGGATCTAAGTTCGTCATGGACTTTGATTACAGTGGGTCTACTCTGAGTAAAAATCAGCTGAATACAGCAAATGTCACAACTTCTTTTCTTTTTTTACCAGATCTGGATATAGAAACATAAGACAGATAAGTTCACAGAAACATCCTCCAGTATAATTCATAATTTAGCCTAAGTGTTGCATCTTAGACTGTAGACTGCCTACAACCTTGGTAAACCCTTTTCTTAGGTTGTGTTTCACTCAAATATCAGCTTCATTGCATCCTCAGAGGACCAGGTGTGTTTGAGAACAAGGCAGGAAAACTAAAAACATTGCCACCTCCATTTTGGTGTATGACTAGAAGGAAATGAAGGACTGTGTGTTTTAAGAAAGAGGGGTTCTTTGAAATTGGTGATTTAACGTTAACCCCCCCCCAAAAAAAACGCAGCTGATTTTCATGAGGAAGAGGGATTCTCAGAAATATTAACTGGGTAGTAAACAAATGGGTACGTCCAAAAGTTGAAATGTGATTTGTAAGCTTCATTTGGCCCTTCGACTAAGCTTAGGCAAACATGAGCTCACCTTTGAGGCTTCAAAATTGCCACAGCTTGCAAAGTCTTTTGTTATTTTTCAACTTCTAACTGCAATTTGATCCTCTCTATAAAGCTCTAACAATAGGATCCCCCCCCCTTCTCTTTCTGATGGGTTGACAACAATTGCAGAAAATAACAACTTGGCACAAGGGAATACAGTATGGCGGATAATTTGGCAGGGAAAGAATTACAAACTTGACTTCTGAAGCTCCGGGGCAGCAAGTACCCTTGCCTACAGCATATAAGCAAAGCAGAGACTCTTGAAAAGCACTTTATTTCCTTTTGGCGTGCAGACCGAGTTTTGTTTTCCTGTGCTGTTGTTCATACTCTAATTCTCACGAGGGTTCAATGTAGCAGTTCTTCTACCATCTCCAAGGCAGGAAAGTCAAACTCTAACCAAATATTTTGCTGCACTTGGAGTTTTAAAAGCATTTCTATTTACACTCGCCCTAATTTTCCTGCAGGGGAATAATAGACTGTCTTACCAGTGACAGAAACCTCTAGAGGAAAATGTCTGCCTGTTTACATTGCGCAAGGATCAAGTAATCACAGCCACTTCAGCCTGGTGGAAGATTCCCGTTGTGTCGGGGGACCACCAGGGGGCAGCGGGGAGCCCAGGAAGTTGGGACCAGGGCTCTCCGATGGAGACGGAGCCCAGGATGTTAGCGTCTCGCAACATTCCTTGGAAGGTGATTCTGGGGCTCAGGAAGCGGAGCAGAGCCTTGGGGGTGCTGAGAGTGCAAGGTTCCCAGGGGGAAGGTTTGATGGGTCGGACCAAAGCACGCAGGAGGGGGAGGCTCCAGAGGAGACAGCACAGGCTCCACAGCTGAGCAGCTCAGGGGGAGAGGAGGAGATTCAAGGCACCCAGGGTGTTTTGCTGGCGAAAATTCCGACGGGCGGTGCTTCCGGATTCTGACTTGGATTAGGACAGTCATGGATTCTGATGCTCTGTTTTGTGCATATGTATATAATAAAACTCTGTAAAAAAAACCAGCCACAGAGTTTGGAGCGCCTTACTTGTGAGGAAGCAACCAGCATCATTACACATTGCCTGTGCATTGAGAAGCATGAGTTGGGGAGAATGCAACTGGTGTGCTATGAAACACTTGCATGGTTTAACTGGCCAGTTTGTGTCACCAAACCGTGGTAACTTGGTTATTTTGAAATCCGGAGAGACAAGTGATATCCCGTGTGCTGTAGGACTTTCAATAAGACACATCGGAGACCAGATCTGGGTTTACACACCTTTCATGCAACATTTATTTCATATAGTCAAGTATGCATTAATACATTGGTACCAAGAGGTTCAAACACTCACATATTCACACAAATACTCACACAAGGCCCTTCACGTGGGTTGATCAAGCCTCACTTAAGAGCTGTGGGTGTCGGGTAGTAGCGCTGGTCCCTGCAACGCTGAGGGTTAGCAGAGTGCCCTTTTTATAGTCTTCTTTCCCCCTTGACGTCTATGGGCTGGCTTTTAGAATGACTGAGTTTCCACCACTCACCTACTGTTCTCCTTCCGGACCACCACGTCACCTTTCCTGTTGTACCTCAGAAATACATACGTGTTTCAGGCCTTTATCATCCGTCCGTGGCCCACCGCCAGTTTCTCCTTGTCTTTGTTCTTTTCAGAGGATATTTATTACTGTTGTTCATCACCAGCTCCGTCCTGTTTTTATCTGGGGATTTTTGCATCAGGTTTTCTTTCTTTCATTAAGCAAAACCAATGTTCTTTTGGACACAGTTATACATTTTTCCTTGCTAAAACCAGTTTCTCGCTTCGCCTGCCAGCATATCATGCTTTGTGAATTTGCCATCTTCTTTGGACCGAACATTCATACATGAATGACATTTACTCCTAGACTCAAGCCAAGGTGTTGGTTTGGACTTTGAATGCCTAGCCAGAAGCTGCTCACTGGGTGGGGTAGAGATAATGATGCTATATTCTCAGCAAGTACATCACTTGTGGTGTAGTGGTTAAGAGCGGTAGACTCGTAATCTGGGGAACCGGGTTCGCGTCTCTGCTCCTCCACATGCAGCTGCTGGGTGACCGTGGGCTAGTCACACTTCTCTGAAGTCTCTCAGCCCCACTCACCTCACAGAGTGTTTGTTGTGGGGGAGGAAGGGAAAGGAGAATGTTAGCTGCTTTGAGACTCCTTCGGGTAGTGATAAAGTGGGATATCAAATCCAAACTCCTCCTCCTCTTCTACCTGAAGGAAGAGGAGGAAGGGGAGAGGTGGGGAAGTCATTGCAGTGTAAATGCATGATGAATCCTTTGCATGATGTATCCAAAACTCCAGACTCTCCCAAACCTGCACTCCTTTGCATGTCTTATGTGAACATTCACACTTCAGCTAGCTACTCCTGTAGTTTTCCAGTCTGAATTACGTGGCATCCTTAAATTTAGTCTCTCTGCAGTTTCAAGTGATCAGTTTTTAAATGATTAAATGCTAACAGCAAAATAAGAGTTCCATGGCCATGGCCATCATTCTTCATTGATAAAACATAACATAGCCATGTATTAATATCTTAATTTTAACATAAAACATCGTTGTTGTTGCTGTAGGAGACCCAACAGGTCTTCTCCTTCCTGTCTCCAGCCCCCGTATCTGCCTCCCTAAATCTTCTCCAGAGTACTTTGGGACCATACAGAGCAGATTTTGTTGTCTAGAGGGGGGATACGGTAGGAGCAGTGCTGGATTCACATATAAGCTAAACAAGCTATAGCTTAGGGCCCCACTCTCTTGGGGACGCCAAAAAAATTAAAGGAAAAAAACCTGGATGTACATTTCCAAAATATAATACAAAAAACAACAACAAATAAAATAAAACCTACATACAGCAGCAGTGTTTTGTGGCTTTAGGTACCTATTAGGTCCATAAATTACCATATAGCATATATTCAACACAAAAAAGCGACAATTTGTTGTTGACAATGGACAGCTGGACATATAAAGGGCCCCATTACCTCCAGTAGCTTAGGGCCTCATCAAACCTAAATCCAGCCCTGGCGTAGGAGGAGGAGACAAGAAACTGGAAGTTCTGTTATGCAAGTGGATTTCCGTTACACAAGTAGGCAGAAATCATTGAATATCAACCGATATTACTGTTGCTCTTAGCAAGAGCCCTGACTGCATAAGAGAATGGTGTGTATTTACGCCCATGTGCAGGGCCTCTAAGAACCCTGTTAGCCTGCAACAAAGGTCTAGAGAACTAATGAAGAGCACTCTCCCAGGTTTTCCTAATGCATGCTGTGCGAGGTCTGTTACTGCCTCTTTCAAGAGGTTCTTGTGGACTGGTGTAAAAAGGAAAAGAAAAGTGCAGAGACATTTCTCACACTTTGGTTTATTAACACATATTGTTGAACAAATCTGTTACCCCTCGCATCAAGATAATCCCAAGTGGGATCTCTCTCTCTCTTCTTTATATAGCATGCGTTGTTCTGTGCTGTTACTTTATATAGTAAGTTGCATTCTGCTGTTACCATGGCCGTCCTTCCCTTGGATGAGCATTTTGCTTTTCTTCACTGTCTTCAAACTCCTTGTGCTTAACTTTTACAGCTCTATGCCATTCTGTTCCTAACTGTTTCTTCTTTTTTGAGGCCCCTACCTTCTATGTCTCTCACATTCATACATGCTCATCTGCCGGTGGTACCCTTAGCCCCCCCCCCCTATCCTTATTTGGTATTTATAAATATCAAACATGTGAAGGGGCTAGTGCAAAGCAAAGCAAAATGGTGGCGCATGGAGACGCAGCGGCTGGTTGCTCCCTAACAGCAGAGAGCATTATTGGCTGCTCACTCTCCACCTTAGAACAAATCTATACCACCAGGTGCCATAGAAAAGCACTAGACATATCTAGAGATCCAACGCACCCTGGTCACCATTTCTTTCAGCTCCTGCCATCGGGACGGAGATATAGCACTATGCAGGCAAGAACGAGTCGTCTCAGGAACAGTTTCTTCTCTAGAGCGATTTTGGCCTTAAATGGAAAGCCTGGACTTTGAAGTCATCTTATTTTACTTGTTATTTGTATTATATTTACTGTTTTTAATTAGGTTTTGCAATTTTGGATTATGCGGAATGCTTTATCTGAGTGGATGTAGCAACCGAGTAATTTCGTTGTTCCCGCAAGGGGACAATGACAATAAAGATATCTTATCTTAGTGAGAACATCTAGGCTAACCCCACTCCATAGATGCTGATGCAGATACTGGCTAGCCTCCTGCCCAGTGTAATACTGTCTGAAGAAGGGTGTTTCTGTGTGAGCAGCACTCGAAATTTGCCAGGCACATTTTGCACCTGGCTATTGGCCACTTGCAACCAAGTGAAGATGTCTGGGGGCCTGGAGGAAGGTACATGCCTTGGGGGGGGGGTTCTTGGATCTTGTCTGTTTTCACAAACAAACAACACACCCTTTAGAATTCTATCTGTTATATTTTATCTGCACAAACGGAATAAATTTTAGGAACAAAAAGCCATATTGAAAAAATATGACTTTTGAATAGTCTGACCCCCAAATGGCAACAATAAATAATAATAATAATAATAATAATAATAATAATAATAATAATAATAATAATTTATTTATACCCAGCCCAACGGGCTGGGTTTCCCCAGCCACTCTGGGCAGCTTCCAACAGAAAAATGAAATAAAATAATCTATTAAACATTAAAAGCCTCCCTAAACAGGGCTGCCTTCAGATGTCTTCTAAAAATCTGGTAGCTGTTTTCCTCTTTGACATCTGATGGGAGGGCGTTCCACAGGGCGGGGGCCACCACCGAGAAGGCCCTCTGCCTGGTCCCTGCAACGTGGCATTCCGTTTTGGTTTTAGGCGCCATTCGACACCTAGCTTAAATATATGAGTTTCTAACACTGTGGGAGAGTATAGAGCTTTCCCTCTGGAGATGGGGGTTAATTAGGGTTTCCATCGACATGAAGGGAATGCTATGCACATATATATATATATGAAGCCCAGCAGACTCACACGATATGCATCACCCAGGGAAATAGTCAATAAACCAATTGTAATCTAGGGGAAGGAGTGGCCTGTCCGTCTTCACTAGTCACAAGGCATTGGGGAACCCAAAAGTACTGAATGGATGAACAGGACTTCCGCCATCTTTCTGCTACACTGCTTCATATGGAAGGGAAACAGCCATGGCTTGGTGGAACAGCATTGTCTCTGCATGTCAAAAATCTCAGGTTCAAGCCTCCACATTTCCTGCTAGGGCTGGGAAACCCTGGAGCTCTAGACAGCTATTGCCTGAAACCCCGGGCAGCTACTGCCAGTCTAGATCAGGGGTCAGCAAACTTTTTCAGCAGGGGGCCGGTCCACTGACCTTATGGGGGGGCTGAACTATATTTTGAAAAAGAAGAACGAATTCCTATGCCCCACAAATAACACAGGGATGCATTTTAACTAAAAGCACATATTCTACTCATGTAAAAACACCAACAAATAACACAGAGATGCATTTTAAATAAAAGGACACATTCTACTCATGTAAAAACACACTGATTCCCAGACCGTCTGCGGGACGGATTTAGAAGGCAATTGGGCCAGATCCAGCTCCCGGGCCTTAGTTTGCCTACCCAAGGTCTACATGGACCAATGTGCTGACACGCGATTCAATCATACTTCTACGTGTCTAGGCACAGGTCCAAGTGGTTTCCCCCTGCCCTGCTCCTTTCCGAGTGAAAACTCGCTCTTTAGTGCTAAATCGCAGCAAATATTAATCTGGAGAAAACCTGAATTGCTGTTGGCTCCAAATGATGCTAAGGAACAGGGTTGTTGTTGTTGTTGTTGTTGTTGTTGTTGTTGTTTCCCCTGGAGGAAAACAGTAGTAAAAGAGGAAATGTGGATAAGCCCTCTGTGTAAGGCTCAGTGGGAGGCGGGGGGCTGTGGTCTAAATTGCCGAGCTTCTTAGGCTTGCTGATTGGAAGGTCGGTGGTTTGAATCTGCGCAACGGGGTGAGCTCCCTGCTTCTGCCATCCTAGGAGTTTGAATGCATGCCAGTCACCTAGATAAATAGGTAAAGCTGCGGTGGGAAGGTAAATGGCATTTCTGTGCCCTCTGGCACTCATCGTGGTGTCCCGTTGTGTCAGAAGTGGTTTAGTCAGGCTGGCCACATGACCCAGAAAGCTGTCCTTGGAGATACACCAGCTCCCTCGGCCTGAGGAAAGATGAGCGCCACACCCCATTGTCACCTTAGACTGGACTTAACTGTCCAGGGGTCCTTTACCTTTTACCTTTACTGTAAGGCTCAGTATTCCTATGCCTGGAAAATCTCCCATTTGACACAATTTCATAGTAAAATTTGGCTTTGGTTTTGTTTTGTTTTGAGCTACTGTAGCCTCAGCCTCATACGGACAGACCCTTTTTTACCCTTCCCCACCTCTGCCACAGCGATCTAACATAAATTAAGTCTTAATATTAATCAGAATTTAAATGCGGATATCTGCAAATGGATACACACACACACACACACACACACACACACACACTTAAGTTAATCTGGAAATGGCAGTTCCCTTCTCTTCTTAGGGATTTATTGTGATGCTTAATGCAGAGAACAAGAGAGATAATGGGAGATCAATTTGCAAGGCAAAGAGCATCTCCTGGGAGACAAGAGTTGGGGTCAAGTTATCTGAGCTTAGGCTGGGAAATGAACCACAGGGGGCTTGGAACTGCAGGATGAGGAAATCCCACTTAATAGGGAACAGTGGGAATGTTAGCTCTGTGAGGGAATGGGAGTCTTCTAACAATGCCCAGGACCATTAACAAACTATGGAGTTTCCCGGATGCTTTGGGCGGGGGGGGGGGGGCAGCCATGACAGTTTAAAGTGCCACAAAACTGCTCAGGGCCAGCTCTAAGACAAGACTGGGTGGTGCAGGGCGCAGGGCTGCCAGGGGGCGCTGCGCGGCTGCGCCCGCCAGGCAGCCGCTGTGAGAAATGGGGCAGCAGGGCGGGCACCGGAGCTATCATCGCACCACGACACCTGGGCGCCCGATATGCTTAAGACGGCCCTGATACTGCTTTAAATGTGTAGTGCAGATGTGGCCTTGCTTTGGGGTTGACTGCTAGCTTTCAAAAATAATTGACCACCCTTGTTTTTCCTAGAAATTAACACACTGCCATATTATAATGCCAAATACCTATATCCCTGACTCATGAAGAATGGGTCTCCCACAGCGACAACAGCTTTCTCTGAGCAGAATGTTCTGCTCTCCATGCCAAGAGACTCAAATCCTAAGGGACAAAGAAGTCATTTGTGCGAGTTTGTGCAAAGTTATATGTAAGCTCTCACTGTAGTCATGTACGCAGGAGGGAAACAAAACCCTTGAAAATGCAACAGCCAAAATAACATATCCAGGAGTTTTATCTAGTTCATGCACAAGGTTACCTCTGAAGACATGTTCTTAAGTGCTGAACTCCCAAGGAAGCCAGGAGCTTCTGTTCTTTGCCATCTTCATAACATCTCTTTGCAATGCCTCTTGCCTTCTTTCCTCGGGGGAACTTCAGATCTCCTGAGCAGCAGATTGGGCAAGAGAGTGAATGGTTGCATAGGCTCTCGTTCGACTAGTTCCCTGCATCGTTGCAGGTAGCACTGACCCAGGGCACCAGCATAGGTCAGCCTAGGGTGAACACCCGGAATGGCGGAAAGCTGGGGACATGCTATGTCCACCACCCAGATGTCCTCCTGGACTCTGGCATGGGCACAACCCCCTCACAGGATTGACCAAACCATTGAGTCCCTGGATTCCTTTAATGGAATACCCTTCACATAGGGATGGCGAGAGCTTTCCCCCATCCGTATCACCTAAACCAGAGCCTATCTGCAACCTTACAAGTTGTGACAATTTGCTACGCGGCAGGCAAAACCCAAATGGCAACAGCCAATCAGCCAAGTGGGGAAAATTCCTGCCATGCCCCTGTCCCAATGACAGATGACACACGACGGCATAGCAAGGTCAAGCATGCAAGCCCCAAATATAGGGAGAGGTGGGCGGGTGTCATAGCTGCCAAGTTATCCCTTTTTTACAGGGATTTTACCTTGTGCTGAATAGGCTTCCTCGTGAGAAAAGCGAAAACTTGGCAGCTATGGCGGGTGTTCCGATGTACTGACCAAGAGAGAAAGCTCAGGGTTACGTGCATAGGCATATATAGGTCCCTTGATCCATTTGGCTAGCGTCCCATTGGTCAGATTAAACCCAGCATCAAGGGACCTACCAATCAGGTGTTGTGACTATCCAATCATACCCACCCACAACACAAGGGTTTGGTTGCCAGGTCTCACCGCGACACGTGCCCTCTTTGAGGGAGGACACGATATAGCAATATTTCATTTACAACTTTACACCTCCTGGCAGCAGCAAAAGTGATAAGGGAGCTTGGCAGATTTACCTTGGTCCTAGAAGCACCTCTCCCATGATGTTGCTCACTTTCTCGCCAGCTGCTAGTTGCCAGAAAAGTTACAGCTGTACTGGAATTGAAACACTGGAGAAAAATAGCAGCTGCTTCTGGTGTTTTCAAAATTTATCCTCCCTTGCCAAGGAACACCTGGAAGTTCACTTTAATGATCTCAACTGTTCACTAACAGCTGTGATGTCAGGCTGGGGAAGGTGGGCCTGGTTTTAGGCAAAGAGCCGTGTGTGCTAAATTAAGCCCTGTATTGGGCCTAAATAGTCTCTGGTCCTTAGGTTCCCCAACCCTGTAGTAAGCTATGGGAGACACTAGATGGCACTTTCTTCAGAGGTGTTAAAACCTGGTACTAGTCCTGGTAGAGATGGATTGAGGATTAAATATGTAAGCTAAAATTTAAACCTCCTGTCCCATGTGTGTGAGGGAAATATGACACTAAACAGTCTGTGAAGCTGTTTTAGCAGAGTAAAAACACTTATGCGCTTTTGCAGCTTTCAAGAAGCTAGAAATTAGGCAATTACATCCTTATTCCTATTTATTTGTGGTCTGCTGACCTTCCCCTTCTCTATCCTTGTTGCTAAGAATGAATCACACGTTTTAGTAAAAAAAGAAAAAAGGTTTCCTTACATTTCAATGCAGGCAGCAAATATATCAAAGTAGTATGTAGATAAAAATACACTTTAGTTACAAAATAAGTTTCCAAAATAAACAGAGCCCATCTGCTCACATCACTGCCTTGAAAGGGAGAAGACGGACTGAGGCAAGGAGGAAAAGTTTAAGATCCCTTTGTCCTATTTCCCAGCACAGGAAGTAGGGGATATGATATCTCACAGACCTATTTTCTCATATGCTTATTTTGCAAACATAATTGTCATTTTGACTGCAGATTTTCCCACATGCCCTGCCTAGGACTCTTTTGCTCTGATCCAGTGCACAGAGGCACTTAAGGAGCATGCATGCTGCTTTGATAGTGCTTGAAGACAGTCAATGATGTGCATATGTCTGCATATCTGTGAGTAACCAACAATCACCTGTACTTCCATTCTGCAGAAATTATCGAGGCAGTTTGTCATAATGCTGATGGTGGTGATGGTGTTTTCAGCTCTGGCAATGCCTTCTCTGTCCCCATTTGCAGGCCCTGGGTTAAAATATCCCATCCTACTTCTCCCCGATAGAGATAGAGAGATAGAGAGAGATATATTGGAGGGACAACGACTCAGTGCTGCCAAAGTGGGCAATGAGCAAAACACCTTATTAAGAAAAAGGGACAGGAGGGAAACGCTGCTATGCCACAAGGAAGAAACAGCCTACTGTTGCCTGCAAACTTCTTTAGATAGGGTCTCTTGTCTTTGTAAAGTATTTTATGGTTGCCCGTAACAACCCCTTTGCTTCAGCAATTAATTTTCTTAATTGCAGTCACTGCTGTTCATCAGCATTATTTATAACAGCCAAAAGGTGGCTAAGCCACCTCCAAATGCAGGCTGTCAGCGTGTTCTCTGCCCTCTCCTGTCTCCAAATCCACCTTCTTGTCTTTGTCTGATTTTCACCCATATATATATATATATATATATATATATATATATATATATGGTATTTCCAGAAGCAAAGCAATTTAAGCCTGGTGGGTTCTTCCCTCCGACCCCACAAAAAGCTATGTGTGCTTGCATTTTATTTAAGTTCTGAGTCACTGCTTCTTTAATAGAAAATGTTAGTGACAAGTACACCTGTACACAATTTTAGGTAATGCCATTAGCTAGAGCTGTGACAATGGCAAGCATGTAATATCCTAAGGCAAATAGCTTTGTATGTTCTTTTTCTATGTCACACTCGGTAATGACATTTTAGATCAGTGTGAATGTCTCCACGGGGGATCCCACTGATAACTACTTTTGACAAGTGGTAATAACAGAAGTTTAGTCCAACCATGAAATGAATGACTCATGCTGCTGCTGCTGCTGCCAGGATTACTAGTAGTGGACTGCAGGGACACTGCTGCTGCTACACCATCCTTCCTTTCAGAGGGGGTGAGTTTTCCTTCAATCATCTTCCTGTGTGGGCGAACCCAATAAGCACTCTTTGAATAGCATCATCAGAGCACACAATGGCAATTCAAGGTAGGCATTCAGGAACGAGGGCAATTTCTTGTAAGCTAGCAAGAGAGATCGCTGAATCTGGAAGTCCACCACGGCACCCTGGTGGACCACACAATTCTGCCAGGTGGTAGAAAAGTATGAAATGGTAATATCAGTCATCTGCTATGTGGGTTGACTTGGGGATAACTCACTTTTGACATAGGATTAGCTCATTTATGGTCACCGACCAAAACAAGCAAGGCAAACATGTTTGAAACTAGGGGTGGAGGACTTCAGGCTTGGAGACCAAATGGGGCCTTCAGCGACTGGAGGGATGACAGGGAGTGGTGGATGGCACCAGCTGGTGAACCCTCTAGGGAAGCTTCAGAAGAGGAAAGCTCAGAGCCCGGGGAGTGGTGGTGGGACACTAAAGGCAGGTCAGAGGGTGAAAGGGGGAGGAAGGGTTGGAGGCTGAAGAAGCAACAGGCTTTACTGAGCAAGAAGAGTCAGGTGCAGAAAGCAGTGCAGACTCCGCAGATGAAGCAGAGGAAGAGAGGACAGAGTCTGGAGAAGCAGCCAGTTGGGGAGGAGGAGGAGACTTAGGTAGAGGGTGAAGACCTTCAGTCCTAGCAACTGCTCATTGGAAGCAAGTTAGCTGGGTGGTATTGCCAAGCTGTAAGCCATACACCAGAGACCAGCGCTGACACCCAAGCTCTTGGTAAGCAAAGATTTGATTGTCATGCTGGTCAAAAAGTGTTTGGGTTGGCACAATGCTCAAATGACCAGTCAAATAATTGTAATCGGCTGGTTAACACTTGCTAAGTATTGTATAAGAACAAGAATGCCTCTGTGTAGGTGGCAGTATACAAACACACAAAACAAACACAAACACACAATCTCATGGTGGTGTCCTTTGTTAGCAAGGTCAGGAATGTGAGCTGCTTATTCCCCAGGCCTGTAGCAGCCAGGGGCAACCTTAAAAAGCTAAAGGTACCTCTGACCATTAGGTCCAGTCGTGGACGACTCTGGGCTGGAGCTCTCATCTTGCTCTATAGGCTGAGGGAGCCGGCGTTTGTCCGCAGACAGCTTCCGGGTCATGTGGCCAGCATGACAAAGCCATGCTGAACCAGAGCAGTGCACAAAAATGCCGTTTACCTTCCCGCCGGAGCGGTACCTATTTATCTACTTGCACTTTGACGTGCTTTCAAACTGCTAGGTTGGCAGGAGCTGGGACCGAGCAACGGGAGCTCACCCCATCACAGGGATTCGAGCTGCCGACCTTCTGATTGGCAAGCCCTGTGGTTTAGACCACAGCGCCACCCGTGTCCCTGGGGCAACCTTAGCAGTGTTAATTTTAGCAAAGCACCTCCAGATATCTAGAACAGAGATCTGAATCACCATCTCAGGTGCTGATGATGGACCCTTATGGCTTCAGTTCCTACAAACTTAATCTACAATCATTACCAAAAAAAACCCGAAAACGGAAAAGGGAACCACTCCAAAGAAATTGAGTTGTGGATCAAAGGCTTAGCAGCAACTATATATGGGGGGAAACACAATACGGTAAGGGAAATAATCAAAGCAATCCAGCAGCTTAGTAACAAGAAGTTGATTATCAAAAACATCATTAGCTGTAACTCACTGCTATAACTGAATAGTGAATATATACCTTTAAGGGAAAGTGTATGTTAATTGGGGGCTGCTCAGGAAAGTGAGTGCCTAATTGAACTGGCAGGAGCCAACTATAAAATATACCCCCCTCTTTTTTCTTTTTCTTTTTTTAAGCTGACATTTTAAATTAGTGTTGCATTGTAAATGTTGTCTTTTTAGTGGTGAAACTTGCATATTAGGCTCCTGCCAACTCAATTAGTCACTCGCTTTCATGAGCTGCTCCCAATTAACACCCTGGTTTTTAAAAGAAATATCCCACCAACCAATTAACAAAGTGTAATCTGGGTAATTATTGCTGGGATTGCTAGTGAGTTATACCTAGTGCGTTTTTTTTGGGGGGGGGAGGGTAAACAGTAGGATGGAGGGAGAAGTTATTTAGTCCTGTTCCCACTGAAGGATGTTATGCATTTTCCAACCGTGCACATTTTTCTAAGATACAGGCAATATTTGTTTTAAAAGACAACAAAGGCAACAACTTTTTTTTTTATGATTCTGCTGAAAAATGTTATGGCTGCAGCCCCTACTTTTGTTCTAAGAAAATTCCCATGTGCAATAGTTTTCCTTAGCACCAGCCTACCCTTGTCAGAAACTGCTCTCCAGTTAGTTCACTTTCCCCAATCTTTAAAAAGAGGCCCAGGTGACAGGTGAGGTGAAAGAGCTCACCTGGACCCCTGGTTAGCTGCTCCTAGTCAGATCAGGTAATGGATGGACCATTGCTCTGATTTTGTATCAGGCAACTTCTTTTAGTTTTAGGGGAGGAACCATAGCTCATGAGTAGAATCATAGAATTGCAGAGTTGGAAGGGGCCCCCAAGGGTCCTCTAGTCCAACCCCCTGGAATGCAGGAAACTTATCTAAAGCATCCGTAGTCTAGAGCATGTGATCAACATTATATACCGTACTTTTCCATGTATAAGACGAGGGTTTTTTGTTTTTGTTTTTGCTGTAAAGTAATGATTAAAAACTGAGGGCGTCTTATACGCGGATAGTAGGTAGGGGCAGTGGGTGATTGGTAGCAGCAGCGAACTGCAGATTGTCATTGGCAAACTGGTGTGTGATTGGCGGCTGTGGGAAGGGCTGCTTTGTGTTGTCTGATGCTGGAGCAAACGGGTGTGTGATTGGTTGCTGCGTCATGCCTGCTGTCGATTGGCTGCCGCCGCGGGAATTGGGCTTACGGTTTCCTGCTGCTGTTGGGCAGGCACTTGTTGCTGACGTGAGCGTTTTTCAGTGAGTGGCGCTAGTGATTGCAACCGTTGGGTTAATGATTTACTGCATTCCACAGCGCCTAGGGCTTGGCGGTTCAAATCCCTGCAACGGGGTGAGCTCCCGTTGTTCAGTCCCAGATCCTGCCAACCTGAAAGCACATCAGTCTGAAAGCACATCAAAGTGCAAGTAGAAAAATAGGTACCGCTCCTGTGGGAAGGTAAATGGCATTTTTGTGCAATGCTCTGGTTCGTCAGAAGTGGCTTTGTCATGCTGGCCACATGACCTGCCTGGAAGCTATACACCGGCTCCCTCGGCCAATAACACGAGATGAGCACCGCAACCCCAGAGTCGTCCGCGACTGGACCTAACGGTCAAGGGTCCCTTTACCTTTAACCCCCCCCCCAAAAAAACCCACAACTCAGGGCAATCCTCCCCCCCCAAAAAAATCTCCACAACACTGGGCCATTTTCTTAAATTGGAGTCCCCCCAAATAGGACTCTTATACACAGGGGCATGTTATACATAGTGTGTATGGTGGTGTGTGTGTGTGTGTGTGTGTGAGAGAGAGAGAGAGATAGAGATAGAGATAGAGAGAGAGAGAGAGAGAGAGAGAGAGAGAGAGAGAGAGAGAGAGAGAGAGATTTTTATTAAAGATTTTCTTGAATTACAAAAGTATGTGCATAGTAAACTTTACATTCTTTTACCTAGTGTATGTGGGGTTTTTTTTTTTTTTTGTATCAGTGTCTCTTGGATACGTTCTCTTTCTATTCATTCCCCCCTTGCCCCGCCGACAGTGAGGGTGGGCATGTAAGGGAACAATATAGTTGGTTTCTTTAGTTGACTGCAGTGAGAGTTAAATAAAAAAAATCCTTTAGTAGCACCTTAAAGACCAACTAAGTTTATATTTTGGTATGAGCTTTCGTGTGCATGCACACTTCTTCAGATACAAACGAAAGCTCATACCAAAATATAAACTTAGTTGGTCTTTAAGGTGCTACTGAAGGAATTTTTTTATTTTGCTTCGACTCAGACCAACACGGCTACCTACCTGCAGTGAGAGTTGTTTGCTTGTGTGTGTGGGAGGCGAGGGATTATTGGGTCAGGTTAGCCATATTGATTTGTATGATGTCAGTGGGTTCTTCTTGTTGTCTTGTTGGGAGCCATACCAGGCGTCCTGTTTTAATTGTCCCAGTGTCCGTTTCGGTCTCTTGCTTAGCTTCTCTAGTAGGGCTGTTTTCCATAGGATTTGGTACCAGTGGCCCATGTTTCCTCCTGACAATAATGCTCACTCACACTATCAAGAGCTTATAAACCCGTCTACTCTCAGCAGCCAAAAGCGTCATAGCTAGACGCTGGAAAGACGTGATCACCATGTTTGATCCCTGGCTTCTCTAAATAGGGCTGGGAAATGTCCCTACATCTGAAACCCTGAAGAGCCACTGCCTCTTAGTGGAGACAGTAAGGTAAAAAAAGGTAAAGGACCCCTGGACGGTTAAGTCCAGTCAAAGGCGACTATGGGGTTGCAACGCTCATCTCGCTTTCAGGCTGAGGGAGCCGGCGTTTGTCCACAGACAGCTTTCCGGGTCATGTGGCCAGCATGACTAAACCGCTTCTGGTGCAACGGGACACTGTGATGGAAACCAGAGCACACGGAAACGCTGTTTACCTTCCTGTCACAGCGGTACCTATTTATCTACTTGCACTGGTGTGCTTTCAAACTGCTAGGTTGGCAGGAGCTGGGACAGAGCGACGGGAGCTCACCCTGTCATGTGGATTAGAACCGCCGACCTTCCGATCAGCAGGCCCAAGAGGCTAAGTGGTTCAGACCACTGAAGTGGAGACATTTCTGAATTAGATGGACCAATCATGGCCTGGCACAATAAAAAGGGTTCCTGTGTTACAGCCCATAGACGTTGGAAAAGGTGGTTTGTTAATTATTGGGATGAGAAAGATTGAAAGAAAACTTAAATTGATGTAGATTTGCTTTCTCTTGCCCACTTGTGTGTGCTTTAATTATTATTTATTATTAAATTTGTATACCCTCCTACACCCACAGGCCTCAGCCAGTTACAACATAAAACCACAATATAGGAACACAAAATATATTATAAAAACAAAAACAAGAACAACCCAATAACTCATTACTTTTCTTCTTAAAACAGCGCTCAATTTTTCTACACTTTGTGTACTTACAGACCTAATAAATATTTAATCATATCATTGACTCACATAACTTTATGAAAGTATGCATAAGCCTTTGATCTTGAAAGCTGATTTTCAGAGTAGCTCATTCCTTCTATTGTTATGTGATGTCCTTATATATCTTTAATTCCTAAGTAATATTCTACATCACACCCCTTTGAGCCTTATTCGACATTTTACCATCATGGAAACTCCTTGTAGTATGTGCTATTTCATATATTGGATTTTTTTCTCTCTCTCCTTTTTCTTGTATAAAAACAGCAGCGAGAAGAAAGCCAATCTTCTTAATGGACTGTTTACAATGTGTTCTAATTAAGATTGATTATTTCTTGAAAAAGCGAGGGTTAATTTTGCTCAAGACACAACTAAAGCTAAACATGTTTATTTTAAATTAACTTTCCCCCCAGATCATTAAATAGCAAATAATAGTGAAGTGTGGATTTCCATGTACAGTAGAAAAAAAACAGATTAAACAGCCAGCAAGTGCACCCATTATTCCAACATGTTAAATGAAATCAAGGTGTGATCCGATTTGCCTTTCCTATGAAAGGCATGTGAGAGGATGTTGCTTTTCCCCAGGTAAGAAATCTGAACAGGTTTGTGCACCATGTGAAATATCATCATGATGGAAGTTCTGCAAAAAATAATGCAATCCCCCAGAGCCTCAACCAGCCTCCTTTGAGGTCAGCGCTGTTCCATTTACCTAGCAAGATGTACAGGCATTGCCACTTAAAGACAAACTTTATTTAAAAACCATGCATTTGTACTGGAGCTAGAGAGCTTGCAGGAATATCTGCTGGAAACAACATAACTTCATACTTAAGAAGAAATATCCTATGGGTGTAGAACATGGGTAGGCAAACAAAGGCCCGCGGGCCGGATCAGGCCCAATTGCCTTCTGGATCCGACCCGTGGGTGGTTTGGGAATCGCCACGTGGATCGCCAGCGCACACGTTCATTCCCTCTCCCTCCCTCTCCCTCACACAGCGGCGCCTCCTCCCTCCCTCCTCCTGGCTTCTCCCTGCCCTGCCTAGAGAAGGAAGGGGGCTGGGCTTTGTTGGTGCCAGCAGCAGCTACAGCGGTCAAGCAGCTGCCATTTTAAGCAGCCCCTCTTCAGAGCCCTTTCACACACCACTCATCGTTCTCCGTCGCCGCCAGTCCCTGCCGCTCGCAAGACACAGGTAAGCAGCCACTGGGGCTCGTGGTGCTTTTGCATCAATTTTTTAAAAATAATTTTTTTAAAAATAAAAACAAAGATTACCATAATCAAGGACAAAAGTGGTAAGGACCTAACAGAAGCAGAAGACATCAAGAAGAGGTGGCAGGAATACACAGAGGAATTATACCAGAAAGATATGGAGGTCTCGTACACCCCAGGTAGTGTGGTTGCTGACCTTGAGCCAGACATCTTGGAGATTGAAGTCAAATGGGCCTTAGAAAGCACTGCTAATAACAAGGCCAGTGGAAGTGATGATATTCCAGCTGAACTATTTTAAATTTTAAAAGATGATGCTGTTAAGGTGCTACACC
Organism: Zootoca vivipara; assembly: GCF_963506605.1. Taxonomy (NCBI): domain Eukaryota; kingdom Metazoa; phylum Chordata; class Lepidosauria; order Squamata; family Lacertidae; genus Zootoca; species Zootoca vivipara. The sequence continues at coordinate 121,216,762 of NC_083276.1, read as the reverse complement.
CAATATGCCAGCAAGTTTGGAAAACTCAGCAATGGCCAGAGGATTGGAGAAGATCAGTCTACATCCCAATTCCAAAGAAGGGCAGTGCCAAAGAATGCTCCAACTACCGCACAATTGTGCTCATTTCACATGCTAGCAAGGTTATGCTTAAAATTCTACAAGGCAGGCTTAGGCAGTATGTGGACCGAGAACTCCCAGAAGTGCAAGCTGGATTTCGAAAGGGCAGAGGAACCAGAGACCAAATAGCAAACATGCGCTGGATTATGGAGAAAGCTAGAGAGTTCCAGAAAAACGTCTACTTCTGCTTCATTGACTATGCAAAAGCCTTTGACTGTGTCGACCACAGCAAACTATGGCAAGTTCTTAAAGAAATGGGAGTGCCTGATCACCTCATCTGTCTCCTGAGAAATCTCTATGTGGGACAAGAAGCTACAGTTAGAACTGGATATGGGACAACTGATTGGTTCAAAATTGGGAAAGGAGTACGACAAGGTTGTATATTGTCTCCCTGCTTATTTAACTTATATGCAGAATTCATCATGCGAAAGGCTGGACTAGATGAATCCCAAGCCGGAATTAAGATTGCCGGAAGAAATATCAACAACCTCAGATATGCAGATGACACAACCTTGATGGCAGAAAGCGAGGAGGAATTAAAGAACCTTTTAATGAGTGTGAAAGAGGAGAGCGCAAAATATGGTCTGAAGCTCAACATCAAAAAAACCAAGATCATGGCCACTGGTCCCATCACCTCCTGGCAAATAGAAGGGGAAGAAATGGAGGCAGTGAGAGATTTTACTTTCTTGGGCTCCTTGATCACTGCAGATGGTGACAGCAGTCACGAAATTAAAAGACGCCTGCTTCTTGGGAGAAAAGCAATGACAAACCTAGGCAGCATCTTAAAAAGCAGAGACATCACCTTGCCAACAAAGGTCCGTATAGTTAAAGCTATGGTTTTCCCAGTAGTGATGTATGGAAGTGAGAGCTGGATCATAAAGAAGGCTGATGAATTACATGAATTACAACTACAGTTCTATGAGGCTACAAATCATTGGCACCTAATGGTACCTTTACCTTTACACAAATAATAGAGGGGATGACGCTAGGTAGAGTCGAGGAAATCCCTTCTTCTGACATCACTCTAATACGTAGATTCAATTATGCTCCCCTTTGCTCCACTGAAAAAAGTTCATATGCCACAGAGGGACCTGGAATTTGCCCAGATACTGAGAGCGACACTTTTGCCTAATCGTATCAACAACTGTCTTCTAACATTTCACCATGGGATGATGAATCCATTTAGACGAGGTGGGAGGGGAGAGTTACACGTTTTACAAATGGCAAATTCAATGTGACCATCGGGCAATCCATTAGATAGCCATGATGCTCACAGCTGGATACTTGCTGAGAAATGGCATTTGATAGCATCGTTGTTAGCCTTCATATAATGCAATATTTATCATGGTAAGAGAGGAGGGGAATATTTTTAGCTGCATCTTGAGTAACGTATCTCCATGGTAACCACTCACTCGTCTTCGCCGTAGCCGTTGCATGGAATGTTGTCACATTAATAATAAATGGGATGCATCTTACACATTGGGTAGCCGATTGACTCTTAGCCGCGGATTTCTTCTGTTGATAGTCAGAGAGTTTGCAACACTTAGGACACAGAAGCAAACTTCTTTAATACTATTTCGGGAAGAAAGTTCCCTTGAAATTCACATATTGTCCATAGAAATTGTATGCTTGTGGGTGGCGCCATTTGGGTTGGCTTAATAATAACAATAACAATAACAACAACAATAATAATAACAACAACAATAATAATAACAATTATTATTATTATTATTTATACCCCGCCCATCTGGCTGGGTTTCCCCAGCCACCCTGGGCGGCTTTCAACTATTGTTTTCTGCCACCATAGAAGTCAGTGAACAAATAGAATCCAGCAGGCATGGAATAATATTTTCTATCCTCCATCCATATTGAGAATAAGGAAATGACATGCATTTAAAAATGTTTTTCTAAATAACTTCCTTAGCAAAATTTGCAGGGCTGATTTCACGGGGGCTAGAAACTAGAAGACACAAAAAGCCTAGCTGGTCATTACAAGAACTCAGTAACTGAGAAATCGTAATGGAGTTTGATTTCTCCCCGCCCCCCATACTTCCCAATCCTCTTTCATTCTGTGCCATGTCTTTTCGATTGCAAGCCGGAGGGTAGAGATTGTCTCACTGGTATTTGCCAGCTGTTCTGGAAGCCTTGGGGGGTGGAGGGTAGGAGTGGGAAGGAAATGCTTTAAGTAATACAAAATAAATTAATGATATTGGATCACTTCTGAAAAAACTAAAGAAAAAGAAAAAGATCCAAACTAGCAGAGTTCTTGGTTGCAATGTTTAGAATTAAAGGTTATGGGGGAAAGTCTAAAGCAGGCATCCCCAAACTGCGGCCCTCCAGATGTTTTGGCCTACAACTCCCATGATCCCTAGCTAACAGGACCAGTGGTCAGGGATTATGGGGATTGTAGTCCAAAACATCTGGATGCCTGGTCTATAGAGAAATGGAGGTTTTGAGCCAGAATTGAAATGGATTCACAAAAATCAAACCAAAAGCCTCCAATTCCACAATTGAATGCTACATAAAAAATTTAAAATGTTCAAATTTTTTCTTTAAAAAGTGACTGTCAGTTGTAGGCACGCAACTCAATCAAATGTGCATTCTGCTCATTGGAATGCCCATTCAATTTACAACCGCAGTTCCTGATATAACAGGTCACACACACACACACACACACCTGCTTATGTTTACAGATCCCTTTATCTGGATTGAGGCCATATATCACTATGCTTGCTTGACTTCATCTGAAATATCACTCTCAAAATCCCCAAATAAAATATTCCAGAAGTGGAGACTTCCCAGCTTTGGGAAGCCTCTATTCATCTGAATGACATTAAAAATGCTTTCAGAATATCATTTTAAGCTGCTGAGCAACACATTATGGCAAATGCATGAAAAAGTGTAGAAGACAATCACAGAACGGTGAATTGATTCCATTTGTTAAACTGCTGATTCACTTTTCTTATTGTTTACTGTGGCAAATTGACCTTGCTAGGAAAGCAGTTGGTGAATGAAAACAATCTTGGCTAGACCAGGTTTCACCAGGCCCCCTTGTTCACCCATTTCATCCCTTCTTTGCTATGTCATAATAATAATAATAATAATAATAATAATAATAATAATAATAATAATAATAATAATATATTATTTATACCCCGTCCATCTGGCTGGGTTTCCCCAGCCACTCTGGGCGGCTTACAACAGAAAAATGAAATAAAATAATCTATTAAACATTAAAAGCCTCCTTAAACAGGGCTGCCTCCAGATGTCTTCTAAAAATCTGGTAGCTGTTTTTTTCCCTTTGACATCTGATGGGAGGGCATTCCACAGGGCGGGCGCCACCACCAAGAAGGCCCTCTGCCTGGTTCCCTGCAACTTGGCTTCTCGCAACGAGGGAACCGCCAGAAGGCCCTCGGCACTGGACCTCAGTTTTCGAACATTTTTTTTTTGAAGACGAACGGCGGGGCTTCTGCAGCTTCTGATTGGCTGCAGGAAGCTCCTGCAGCCAACCAGATTTAAACAGACTCCCGGAACGGATTAAGTTCAGGAACCAAAGTTCCACTATATATAAAAACATAACAAAACATTAAACATAAAAACCCCTTCCCTATACAGGGCTGCCATCAGATGGCTTCTGAAGATTGTATAGTTACTTATCTCCTTGACTTGGGGGTCACATAACTCCATACCCTCCAACATTTCTCTGATGAAAAGAAGAATGTCCTAAGGAAAAGCAGGACATTTGGGGATCAAATCTCCTGTAAATCTGGGACTGTCCCTGGAAAATAGGGACACTTGGAGGGTCTGAAAAGGCTTGTGGGAATAGGAGGTGTCTTTTGCAACCCACAAACAGAGATGTAAAGGAAGCTGTTTCAGCTCAGCTTTAACTTCAACACAAATTCAAACGCTACAAAGACAATCCTCTCCACTGCTTGTGGCCCTGGGTGATACACCACTCCTATAAAGTCAAAAGCAGTGAGTATCTCAAACATCTTCCTTAAACCAAAGTGTTTGTTTTATCTTCTCTCCTCAGATGTGATAAGAGAGCAGATCCCCGTTTTTCCCCCTGCTCCTTTGACGTATGACATAGGCTTCCTGTCTATACTCATGACAGCTTGAAAGGAAGATACACTCTTAGGCTTTGCAGAAAACTGATCAACAGACGAGTTGAGCTTCAGAGACGGCATTGCCCTAGTATTCAATGTAGATCTTTTAAGATTACAACTATATTAGAAGAGAGAGAAATAAATCCCTGAGGCAGACCCAGGCACAATCTCTGCTCTTTATGAGTTTGCCTTGTATCATCTTAGGGCTACACTAGCCATTGCACAATTAGCAGGTCAGATTTGTGTACCTGTGTGGCATACCATGTGCCACGTGAATTTACCATTTTTAATTGCATATTGACTTGTCAGGTACAGGCCCTCCAAGTGTCCCTATTTTCCAGGGACAGTCCCAAATGTACAGAAGACCTCCTGGCTTCTAATTTGATTCTGGAATGTCCCGCTTTAGAATGTTCTTATTTTCATCGGAGGAATATTGGAGAGTATGGAGTTATCCAACCCCGAAGCCATCCAAAGGAAGCCCTTTATACAGGAGTTGTTTTTTTTAAAATGTTTATTGTTTTATTATGTTTTTATATATGTTGGAAGCTGCCTGGAGTGGCTGGGGCAACCCAGTCAAATGGACAGAGTATAAATAGTAAAATTATTATTATTATTATTATTATTATTATTATTATTATTATTATTGATAGATACTTTATTGTCAGGGACCCAGGTGGCGCTGTGGGTTAAATCACAGAGTCTAGGGCTTGCTGATCAGAAGGTTGGCAGTTCGAATCCCTGCAACGGGGTGAGCTCCCGTTGCTCGGTCCCAGCTCCTGCCCACCTAGCAGTTCGAAAGCACATCAAAGTGCAAGTAGATAAATAGGGACCGCTCTGGCGGGAAGGTAAACGGCGTTTCCGTGTGCTGCTCTGGTTCGCCAGAAGCAGCTTTGTCATGCTGGCCACATGACCCAGAAGCTGTCTGCGGACAAACGCCGGCTCCCTCGGCCTATAGAGCAAGATGAGCGTCGCAACCCCAGAGTCGGACACGACTGGACCTGATGGTCAGGGGCCCCTTTACCTTTTTTTTTTACTTTATTGTCATTGTACTTTAAATAGTACAACGAAATTGAATAGTACAACAAAATTGTATTATTATTATTATTATTATTATTATTATTATTATTATTATTAAATACATATTCATTTAAATATTTATTATTTATTTATTATTATTATTATTATTATTATTATTATTATTGAATAGGACATCCTTATTTTCATCAAAGAAATGTTGGAGGGTATGCAGACGTGCTGTAGAGAGCTCAGGGCAGAGGCTCCACATCATGCAAACACATAGTTTTAAAAGAGGCAAGTTTGTATTTTGTGTTGGGGAGAGTTCATGGCTTCTTGTATCTCCACTTTAGTTAGTAGAACTAGGAATCTTTCATTTCAGTGTATTTCCTGCAATAAACATAGCTCTCTTGTTCTCTCCAAGGCAGAGTATATCCAGGGTAAAGTGTGCTTCTCCAACGGGGATTCAGATTAAACTCAACTTTTGCTGAGCATTTCCAGAGGGTGGCCCTGGCTGCCTGCTTCATCCTCCTTAGTTTCTGGGTTGTCCTTGTAGAACTCAACAGGGAAGAGGGCTGGTTAAAACTAGAAGTGACTCTGCCTGTCATTGGCTCTGATGCCACCTATTGTTGGCCTTGCTTTCTGTCCAATGGGCATCAGCCAATAACTGAAGAGTACTGAGTGACTGGCCACTTCCATCCCTCATTTCAGATGTATCAGAAGTGTGAAAACAGGAAGTGCTAGTAGCCCCATCCTCTTCCTTTCTCCATACCCTCCAACATTTCTCCAATGAAAACCGGATGCCAATAATAATAATAATAATAATAATAATAATAATACCCCACCCATCTGTCTGGGTTGCCCCAGCTACTCTGGGTAGCTCCCAACATATATAGAAGCATGATAAAATGTTAAACATTAGACAACTTCCCTTCAGATGCCTTCTAAAGGTTGCTTTGGTGCAGGCATCCCCAAACTTCGGCCCTCCAGATGTTTTGGACTACAATTCCCATCATCCCTGACCACTGGTCCTGTTAGCTAGGGATCATGGGAGTTGTAGGCCAAAACATCTGGAGGGCCGCAATTTGGGGATGCCTGTTCTAAAGGTTGCTTTAGTGCTTCAATGCTTTTTTTTTTCCTGGGAGGACGCATGGGTACGCATACCTCTAAACATTTTGTAAATCTAAGTTTGACCTCATTGAGGGACAGTATTTCGATATGAGTAGGAAAATGAGAGTACAGTGGTACCTCGGGTTACAAATGCTTCAGGTTACAAACGCTTCAGGTTACAGACTCCGCTAACCCAGAAATAGTACCTCAGGTTAATAACCTTGCCCCAGGATGAGAACAGAAATCATGTTCTGGCGGTGCGGCAACAGCAGGAGGCCCCATTAGCTAAAGTGGTGTCTCAGGTTAAGAACAGTTTCAGGTTAAGAACGGACCTCCAGAACAAATCAAGTTCTTAACCAGAGGTACCACTGTACCCCTAAACATTTTTTTTAGAAACAAGCATTGTAGTTATTTATATTGTTGGCTCTGGGGTCTCATTACTCCATGTCCTCCAACCTATCTCTTGTCTTGAGATCGATTATGCAGCTCAGGGCTCCCCCCCCCAATTTTTTAATTCAAGTTGGCACTCCTGATCCATACCCCCGCCCCCATTTCTCCAATGAAAATTGGGACATCCTAAGGAAAAGCAGGACGTTCCGAGATCACGTTAGAAACTGGGACGGCTTCTGTAAATCTGGGACTGTCCCTGGAAAATAGGGGCTCTCTGTCAGGTCCTAAACTTCTCTCAGGATTGGGCAGGGGGGAGTAGTTCCTGGCAATAAACTGTTTAAATTTGGATTATGTTTCATACTCCTGAGAGAGGGAGCACGATGCTTTATGCATGAATCACCCAGGGAATAAATACATTTTTCAGCCCACCCACCCCCCATAATCAGATTTGATTTCATCTGTTCATGTAGCACACACCTGCCTTGCTCTGCCATTACTCCTGGGTGCAGGAAGAATGATGCTTGGATTTTCAACCTAATTTGTTCTCATAGTTAGTTCCTAGCCACGCACAATAAAAAACGATCTTTTCCATGTTTGATGAAACACAGTGAAATGATGAAGCCAGGTGCACTCTGCACCGGCTGCCTCTTGTGTATCAGCAGATGACACAGAATATCGAAGGAATGCCTTTCGAAAATCATACGTGAAATCTGAACAACGCCTTTGACCAGTTCTGGATTAAGTAATGAAGCAGAGAAATGTATATAGCAGGAAGTGGACAGCGTATGATCTGCAATGGTTTATTCATAGATAAAATTGAACAGCATGTACATGTATGGAACAATTGCACTTAGGAGCCATTTGTGCTTCTTTAGTTGCCTATCTGTAATAGATGTCTCGTATATAAAGTGGATATTTTATAAACTCCAACTTGGACTCTTGGATAATTTCTGGTGTTAAAAACTAGAGAGATTATTGACCTTGTAGAGCCCCTAGCTCCTGACATTGACACAAACACACACAGTCTTTTACGTCTGGTGTCTCATATTAAGTGCAGGATAATATGACTCCTCAAATATTTGCCTATCTTCTTCGAACCGAAATACCTGTAGCCTTATTTCCATGTTCCCTGTTTGTAGAAGAGGTCATGTGTCCTCTCCAGGTGGTTGTGGGGCACCTCACAAAGCCGTTACGGCTGATAACTTTCAAAAATCCCTCTTGTACTGTGTAGTGAGAGTGAATATTTTGTCAGTCAAAAGCTTGCCAACTTCAGATTGAGTACACAGTGAGTTCCCATAGAAATCATGGTGGCTATCTCATAAGAACCACAGCCATCATCCCTGGCAACAGCACATCCATCTGCACTGCTGGCTACATAACATGTTTATGACAGTCTCTAGTACCGTTCTCCCTGTTTTATTTCCTGACTTTACTTGTTTTACAATCAGGCAATTCAGACCATACCTTTTCATCATCCTCCCAAGCCCACTTTCTCATCTTTAGCTCTTTCCAGTGAAAGCCTCCTCTTTCACCCATCCTTCCATACGACAAATAGGAAAGTCATTTACTATCACTAGGAAAAAGATAAAGTTAAAGGTGAAGGACCCCTTGACATTTAGGTCCAGTCAAAAGTCAAAAGGGACGCAGGTGGCACTGTGGGTTAAACCACAGAGCCTAGGGCTTGCCGATCAGAAGGTCGGCGGTTCGAATCCCCGCGACGGGGTGAGCTCCCATTGCTCGGTCCCAGCTCCTGCCAACCTAGCAGTTCAAAAGCACATCAAAGTGCAAGTAGATAAATAGGTACCGCTCCGGCGGGAAGGTAAACAGCGTTTTCGTGCACTGCTCTGGTTCGCCAGAAGTGGCTTTGTCATGCTGGCCACATGACCCAGAAGCTGTATGCCGGCTCCCTTGGCCAATAACGTGAGATGAGCACCGCAACCCCAGAATCGGTCACAACTGGACCTAAAGGTCAGGGGTCCCTTTACCTTTACCTTTTACAAAAGGTGTGGCACTCATCTCGCTTTTCATGCCGAGGGAGCCGGCGTTTGTCCACAGACAGCTTTCCGGGTCATGTGGCCAGCAGGACTGAATTGCTTGTGGCTCAATGGAACACCGTGACGAGTGCCAGAGCACACGGAAGCGCCATTTACCTTCCCACCACAGCGGTACCTATTTATCTACTTCCCCTGGTGTACTTTCAAACTGTCAGGTTGGCAGGAGCTGGGACAGAGCAATGGGATCTCACTCTGTCATGTGGATTCGAACTGCCAATCTTCCAATCAGCTAGCCCAAGAGGATCAGCGGTTTAGACCACAGCGTCACCCGCGTCCCTTTTACTACCACTATAGCTGTTGGTTCACACAGCTGCTTTTTTATGCTAGGAGGTGACTTTTCGGCATTCATCCTGTGTGATTTAAACCAATTCCCAGGAATGAGTTCAATGCAGCCTACAAATAGATACCAGCTCAGGTATTTCTGAGGTCAGATGGCACGATGTTGCATCCCAGATCATCATGACAGTATGTGGTTAATCAATCATTTAACCAGGGCTGAATTTGAGCCAGACCTGAACTCTGGCCACAGTGCCAAAGTTACACAGCACTCATTCCTGGGAATAACAAATAAAGTGTCTTCACTTATATACAACAAAAGTGGTGTGTGGAACGGGGAAAAGCTAGTTCTGTGGGGTGGTGGTGGTGATTTTGGAATAATGTGAGGTTTGGAAATGAAATCCCCCAAATTATGCAGATTATAATTCATGAAAATATAGTTTCTGAACTGCAAGTTTTATAAAGAAGGGGCGAGGAGGAGAAGGAAGGAAGGAAGGATGGAAGGAAGGAAGGAAGGAGAGAGAGAGAGAGACCTGGACGGCAAGTTTTCTCCAGGTATTTTATTTTACAAAAAATAAAAGCCATATCTTAGTAAAAACAAACAAACATTTTTTTAAAAAATATATATTTTTGCAGCAGAAATACTACATTTCGAGCAGAAATACATTTTAAAGTTGATTTAATGTTGCTGCACTGAAAAATGAATGTTTTCTTTTTTTAAAAAAAAAAAGCACCCTCATTGCCTAAAAACAAAGTATATTCACTTACAGTATTTCCCCTATTTTCTGCTTTTGCCTGTGCATATTGCTGTTGGCTGAGAGTCACTTCAGCAGTGGAGAGAATCTGCATTAAATCTGCATTTTAAAACAAAGTAGACAGGGAAGACAGAGTGCAGAGACAGTTTCCAATACACATTGTGATCACGGTCAAATCCAGTGGGAAGTGCCTTCACAATGGCAGTGAGTTGACCACAACTGCAAGCTGAACCTTGGAGACCAAGAACAGTGATGGAAATTCCAAGGTGTAAACTACTGGTACACCTGAAGATTGGTGTTGAAGTCTGTGAGAGATCTTGCAGGTGAGGCATGTGACTGGCCTTTGCGCCAGCTTGCAAGCTTTGATGGCATTGTTCTTTTTGCTCACAGGAAGCGAACTGCATCACCATCCATACTTGTAAGTATGACATAGTTAATTACAAGGAGGGAAGCTCCATTGAGCACAGTAGGGGCTTACCTCCATATAAATATGCATATTTAGATGCCAATTCTACTCCCAGTATGAACACAATGAAGACTACTTCAGAGTAAACATGTATAGGACTGCACTGCAATTCAGCTTTATTAAAATCAATGACAGATTTGCCATTGTTCCCTTTAAACGACCCAAAACCAGCATTGAACCCTGCAGAGGACAAGCCTTGATAGCTTATTTCTGTAGCGCTACATCTGATTCGAAAGCGAGGGCATTGCACTGTCTTCCTCAAGGCAATTTCCAGTCGATAGCAAAAGGAGCATCCTCCACTGCTTGGACTCAAGCCCTTAGCTTGTGGCCTCTGGCACTTCTGGCTTGGTGTAGCTGCTTCTGCTCCTTGCTCTCTCTTTTAACAAATGGTGAGTTCCTCCCTGCTGATTTGAATCTGCTGGCTTTCCACCCCAAGCCATCTCCTGTCTGATGTGCTCGGCAGTGCACAGACCTTATCAACACCGTCTCTGTTCCTTGTGTCACATCCCATTTTCGCAGTGCAACCTCCTAGATGCTATGGGTGCTCACAGATGTCTCCTCTATGCATTCAGCTGCCCATCAAAGGGAAACACAGCTGTGGCTTGCTCTCTAAGTATGCCAAAGATAAGCTTCTAAGCTGGCTAAGTTTCAGATGGCACAACACGATCATGCATGATTCAGATCAGCAAATCAAGGGTCTTTCATTTAACCAGAATTTATTATGCTGGAATGACATTAGGACATTTTGACACCAAGTCTAGCCACTGGCTATTGATCTGGCTCTGTTGCTTTCATGACATCATGATCTCTTATTAACACCAACAGATGGTACCCTCATTTCACCGTTTCTGCAGCTTACAATCCTAGGGTTGTTTTTCTGACTTTACCAGGGGGGGGGGGGGAAGACATGCAATGGAGGTGAGGTTATAGTTGGGCACAGACACACACACATATACATATACCGGGGTGTATAGGGTGTTAAGAGCGGGTAGTACCTCTGGTGGGGGACACATCATGCTCCTTCTGGGGTAGTTTGTCCACCTTTAATCTCCAGCCTGTACTCATCTCTCACTTGTGGCTCCTAGAACTTGTCAGCATGCAATGGCAGCCACACCCCAGGTACAGCTTTGACTGGCTGGCTAAACCAGGTGAAGGTGTCAAGCCCTCAGTGAGCTAGGGACTTTCTCTGCATGCAAAGACAGGCTCTGGCAGAATGAGCAGACAAGACCAGTAGAAGGTGTTTTCTGCACGTGCTGTGGTGGGAAGTGCGGGACAGATCCTGGGAAGGTGGCCCGTCTAGGAGAAGGAAAACTCTGGTCCTAAACCTTCGCTGCCTTGTGGGATATCTTCAGGAGAAGAAAAGACTAAAGAGCAAACCCTACACAAATCCAGAGTGGCATCTTTAAGACAGTTGGATGGCATCCTGTACACCTCCTTCAGCAACTCCTGCAGCTAAGCTGGTGCCAAAGAATTACTCTGAGTTCTTTTGAACCACATCAGCAAGGCTGAGAGTGGGGGCAGGGGAGGTTTTGTTGTTTTGGCTGCAAAGGACCTCCACACACACTGCCCAGGCTTGCAACCCTGGGAAGGTCACTTTGGTGCTGCTAGCACAGCGGTTTGGCTTTCCCCCAGTGGCACACTTCATTCTCTCTTGAGGCAGACAGGTGCCAACAAAAAATGCAAATGTTTGTCCGTTATAAAATTATGCATAAATTTTGCATATATGTAAAACTTTGACTTCTTTGTCTATGGGAAATGGAGAGCTAACAGTGTGATGAACTTTTTTTTGGCTAAATTATATATATAAAAAACATGTGTACTTGTGAATGAAGATTCAGCTAGTGACTAGGTGAAGACTGTTCCACTCAGAGAACTAGTGCCAAACAGAATCTTTCTCTCCGCATCATTGGAGTAGCCACCAGATACAGAACCAGGCGATGGATCTTTGAAGAACACAGCCAGCTTCACCAGAGAGGTGAAACTTAATACAGTACAGAACAGGCCTTGCCTTGTCTCCCAAGTCTTCAAGTGCTTTCAGTTCTCTGCTCAGGCAAAACTCCTATGATAGCGGAAGAGTGTCAGTCAGTACAAGTTCACTGGGAGCTCTCCAGGGTCCTGAAATGATTTTCCTGAAAATGAATGCACCCTACTAGTTTCCGGAACCTGACCTTGTAGTGGCCTTATCTGATGTGTCTTTGCTCATTGTGCTTTGCTAATGTGTCCTTGCTCGCTGGGTATCTAGTTAATGAGCTTTTTAACTAAAATATTAGGAGAGGTCTTTAAAAGTATAATTGCTCAGAAGTCAGTCTCAGGGGGGCACAGGGGGTGCTGTGGTCTAAACCACTGAGCCTCTTGGGCTTGCCAATCAGAAGGTCAGTGGTTCAAATACCTGCGATGGGGTGAGCTCCCGTTGCTCGGTCCCAGCTCCTGCCAACCTAGCAGTTTGAAAGCACATCAAAGTGCAAGTAGATAAATAGGTTATAGTGTGAGTGAGTATTATTGTCAGGAGCAAACACGGGCCACTGGTATCAAATCCTGCTGCAGAAGGACCACAAACGGCATTTCCATGTTCTCTTTGGTTCCGTCACGGTGTTCTGTTGTATCCTTAGGTAGCTGCATTGTTTTATACTTTCTGGATGTCCCACAATAATATTACAAAGTAGTTGTGTTCTATTTTTAAAAGCAGCCACTCCTATAAGTTATTTCTTTTTGATTTCCAATGTATCTTTATCAATTAAAGAAATGGTGTAACACTAGCAAATTTTTATTCTGAAACTGTGCCCCAGTTTGATAACCACTGGTAACTTGTACACTATCCCTACAGTTGTTGTTGTTGTTTAGTTGTTTAGTCATGTCCGACTCTTCGTGACCCCTTGGACCAGAGCACTCCAGGCACTCCTGTCTTCCACTGCCTCCCGCAGTTTGGTCAAACTCATGTTCGTACCTTCGAGAACACTGTCCAACCATCTCGTCCTCTGTCCCCTTCTCCTAGTGCCCTCAATCTTTCCCAACATCAGGGTCTTTTCCAGGGAGTCTTCTCTTCTCATGAGGTGGCCAAAGTATTGGAGCCTCAGCTTCAGAATCTGTCCTTCCAGTGAGCACTCAGGGCTGATTTCCTTCAGAATGGATAGGTTTTATCTTCTAGCAGTCCATGGGACTCTCAAGAGTCTCCTCCAGCACCATAATTCAAAAACATCAATTCTTCTGTGATCAGCCTTCTTTATGGTCCAGCTCTCTCTTCCATACATCACTACTGGGAAAACCATAGCTTTAACTATATAGACCTTTGTCAGCAAGGTGATGTCTCTGCTTTTAAAGATGCTGTCTAGGTTTCTCATTGCTTTTCTCCCAAGAAGTGGGGGTCTTTTAATTCCTTGACTGCTGTCACCATCTGCAGTGATCATGGAGCCCAAGAAGGTAAAATCTCTCACTGCCTCCCTAGTCTTGTCTGCCTATGCTTTAAATTCTTCAGTTCATGTCTTGCTAGCAACAGAAGTGACAGTGGAAGTTTGTTTCCAAACCTCTTTATATTATTTTGTAAACCTTATGGCAATGCTCTTATTTTATGAATTAACTAATACCAAGTCTTCAAGTATTTGTTCATCATATAGTCCTGCATGATAAACCTGCAGTAAGCCCTTTTGCTTTTCTGTTTGCAATTTATTACATCCCAAGTGATGAAATGAATGCTCTTTTTATCCAAACAATTACATTACAGCTCAAAGTGAACCCTCCCCAAATTGCTTTGCACTATTTTATATCTGTTTCTCCTCCCCCGTACATGAGTAACACTTTTACATGTCTTCCTTTATTGAATTTCATCATACTGATTCTAGCCTAGAACTCGAAAGTAATTTAAAATTTAAAATTTATCTTTTAGGGGAAAATCTATATTTGTTCACCTCTGCAAATCTAGTCATCATATTGGAATATATCTATTCCTTTACATGCACACTTTAACTTCTAGACTTTTTTTATCAGCTGGAGAAACACCAAATCATAGTGCAACAACAACTGTATATTTCAATATTTTAGTAATTTGAGGAGGAAATGGTTTTAGATAGGAAAAAAGATCTGGAGTTTTTCTGCTTATCTATAGTGCTCATTAATTGATTTTTAAGCTTGTGGTTAGCCTCCCATTAAAATGGATTTGAAACTAAGTGCTTTTCTGTTTTGAGCCACTTAATATGGGTGTTAAATTACTTTTTCAGGGGGAAAGTGTCACCTTTTAAAGCCCATGCTGCATGCATAGATAAATAGATAGATAGATAGACGGATAGCGATCCTGTGACATGTATGTATGTACATTTTAAGAATAATATAAATTCCTTCAATGAAAAGGGATAAATTTAGTTTTCAATGGAAATATTTAGAGGGGATCAGTGTTTTCTCTGTGTGTACAAGCTCTTAGGGATTCATGAACCTTCCTTAAATTGAGTCAGATGATTGGTCTGTCTATTATCTCTATTTTTAATTCATTATTACCACTACCAGAAGTACTGCTGCTACTACTAATAGTAGCTTTCAAGGTACTCAAGCAGGGATCATTCCCGGATATTCAAGACCCATTTTACTGGAGATTATGAGGACTAAACTCATGATGCATGTGCTGTACCACTGAGCATTAAAGGGAATAGAAGTCTTTTTTTTTCCCTCATGGAAACTGCAGGTTTGAGGGGGAAATCTAGATCAAGGCCACAGCAGGAGGCAAAGGGCTAAAGCCTCTCTATTCCCAACTCAGGGGTTCTGGTGTAGATTGAACCCCTAACGTTGGCTATTTCTGCAAGAAAACTCCTGCACTCTGGGGATGCACAGATGATTCACATCTCAGGGTGCAGGGGTGCCAATTCATGGGGGGCTGAGATGATTTGGGGAACTCAATATCTTTTTTGGGGGGGGGGCGACCACCCCAATGTTGAGAGGGCAGAGGAGGTTGAGTGCAGAGCTGGCTGTGGTATGGCTTCAGTGGCCAGCTCCTCCTCCTCCTCCTTTGATGGAAAAAAGCTGAGCATTAGAGAGGAGGAGCTGCCAGCCATCGATGCTACTCCATGGCATGATGTGACGCCCCACACATGACCACACACGAATCACGCACAATCTCAAGTTTGGCACAAGAATAAATGATACCCTTTAAGCAGTGCTATTTTCGAGAAAATGAGGTGCAGCAACTCACCACGAATGCCTCCCTTGTTCTCTCTATAATGGCAATGGCACCCACCTGAGAGACGCCAGAACTGAGTTCCGGTGAGTTCCCACTGAAAAAAAAGCCCTGCCTTTAATCAATGGATCGACAATATGAATGGACAACACTTGCAGTTTATGAAAGAAAGACTTACAAATATAGACTTTGTTTGGATAAATTTGGAATGAGTTTATACAGAATGTAGCTGGCTATTGACATCTACATATGTATTAGGATAATAACACTATGTCAATTTATATGAGAATGTATGAGAGTATATTACATTACATTTTTGTACGTTGTTCCCCCCCTCTCTTTTATTTTCTTATACACATCTTTCTTCTTTTCCCCTCCTCCCTTTCTCCCCTTTTTTCTCTGTGTCATTTTATTTCTTTATAATTGATTTTTTTTCCAAAGAAGAAGAAGAAGAGGAGGAGGAGTTTGGATTTGATAGCCTGCTTTATCACTACCCTAAGGAGTCTCAAAACAGCTAACATTCTCCTTTCCCTTCCTCCCCCACAACACACACTCTGTGAGGTGAGTGGGGCTGAGAGACTTCAAAGAAGTGTGACTAGCCCAAGGTCACCCAGCAGCTGCATGTGGAGGAGCAAGGAAGCGAACCCAGTTCACCAGATTACAGAGTCCACTGTTCTTAACCACTACACCACACCGCCAATAAAGTTTGGCACAAATTGGCAGCTCTGTCAGGGTGCTATGGGTTCACTATTTGTAATGTTTGTTCTGTGACCATGACCATGCTGAGGAGGGCAGAACAGAGCCAGAATGGTGGGAGCCTCCCCTTCCCCTTCCCCTTCCCCCTGCTCCTGATCAGGATCCTGAATCTTCCCAGGAGCAGGAGGACAGTATAGATTTGGAACAGTGGTTTGCAGAGGGACATCGTTCAGAAGACAGAAGCTGGGAAATACTGGGTGGGGAACAGCTAGGAGAAGAAGCACTGGGAGAGAGAGGGTTAACAGACTCACTGTCACTGGAAAGCATCCAGCCACTCAGCCCAAGGTCAAGGAGAGCAAATATGGTGGCAGCACAGTGAAAGCACAGTGTAATTTGCTACCAAGGAGTGTGGTGGAGTCTCCTTCTTTGGAGCTCTTTAAGCAGAGGCTTGACAGGCATATGTCAAGAATGCTTTGATTGTGTTTTCTGCTTGGCAGGGGTTGGACTGGATGGCCCTTGTGGTCTCTTCCAACTCTATGATTCTATGATTCTTGGTTACAAGATGCAGGAGTGACGTGGGTGACTTGGGAGGAAGTGGGTGGAACCCTTAATTGGGAGCACCTCCATCCTAGGAATGGATTCTTTGTTCTCTCGCTGTGATCATTAAAGTTTCTAACTGGTAAGAGACTCCTTTCTCTTTTCTCTGCTTATCTACTGCCAAAGGCGGGGAGGAAGCCAATCCCCTGATGCCTGACACCCCCACGGAAGCAAGGCTCAGCTTGATGCTGCAGCCCTCAAACAATGGAAATGGATATGTGAAGCAGGCCCTGGTAGCAGGAATGGGTCCAGGCTGGGTCCCCAAATAAACCTGTGCATTCTTCTGGCTTTGGTGCACTTTTGGATTGGCATCTGGTTCTCTCCTGGCCTTCCCTGTGCATACAGGGCTAGGTGATCCCTGCTGATGCTGACATCCAAGAACCCGTCAGTGCAGCACTGCAAGCACCAGCCACACTGTTGCAATCAACACAGTGTGGGAATGGGTGTGTGTGCTAATGCAAGCCTATCAAACCGACATTGGTTGCCCTGGCATAGCCTGATGCAGAGAACCAGGTTACACACATCAAATTAACAGAGTCAAATAAAAACAGATACAAGGGTGTTATGCAATCCCACACAGCCTTGAAACAAATCTTTCGATTATTCAGGAGTTTAATGCTACCCAGGTTTCCACAACAAGAAAGTTGTTATCATACAAACCTAAGGAGAAAAAGGAAGAGGAAAAGATGGTTATAGGAAACAAAGCAGCAGCGGAACAAATGTTCTTCATCCAAAAACATTAATGTCTTGGCAAATCCCAGCATTAACCAGAGGAGCATTAACCATAGGAGAACCTTACTGAGAGCCTATTGTGCCAAAAGAACCCCAGAAACAATTCCAAGTCTTGTTGACTGTGGGCTTTTATATTTTATATCAGGGCGACTGCCAAGACCACATAATACTGGTCCTGAAAGACCTACATTGGCTCCCGGTACGTTTCCGAGCACAATTCAAAGTGTTGATGCTGACCTTTAAGCCCTAAATGGCCTCGGCCCAGTATACCTGAAGGAGCGTCTCCACCCCCATCATTCAGCCCAGACACTGAGGTCCAGCTCCGAGAGCCTTCTGGTGGTTCCCTCCCTGCAAGAAATGAAGTTACAGGGAACCAGGCAGAGGGCCTTCTTGGTAGTGGCGCCCACCCTGTGGAACGCCCTCCCATCAGATGTCAAGGAAATAAACAACTATCTGACTTTTAGAAGACATCTGAAGGCAGCCCTGTTTAGGGAGGTTTTTAATGTTTGATGTTTTACCGTGTTTTTTAATATTCTGTTGGAAGCCGCCCAGTGTGGCTAACCAACATATCTGCCACCCAACTTGACCACTGGTTTGCAGAGCCAACAGAGGCATGACTTATTAATTAGTGTTCTCTGCTGCCCAATAAGAAAGGCTTGTTTCCAAAGAAGTACTAAGTTACAGACCCATCAGGGCAGGAATTTATATTTGCACAATGGGATTTTCCCCCTCCCCTCCCCCTGTGCACCCCCAAAAACAGCTCTGGGCTTTGTCTCAAACCTCCAGTGGGGGTGGGGTGGGTCACAGAGCCAATAACAAATCCCCCAAATTTGAGCCAGAAAAGGAGATGCACCCCTCTTATATTAGTTCAGCTGTAGGACGTCCATTCAGGCTTCTTTAAAAACATTGACATCATTAAAATCACGTTCAGAGCTGAGTTAAGCCTCCTCTATTTACAGAGAACAAACGCTGGTAATGCTGAAATAATGTAATCTCATTTCCTAAAGTGATTCATGACAACTATTGTTGGAGATGTGACCTTCAGGATATACACATCTCTCTCTCTCTTTTTTTTAACAGAACAGAATATTCTCATTCCCTTGCTTTCGCAACGTGTTGTAACGCAAAATTATGACTGTATTTACAGACTTGAATTTAATTAACACATGCTAATACGGGAGCTATAAATAAGAGATACAGCGAAATAAATTAATAGTTGCTTAATAAAATTCTGCGTTTTGAATTGGAAAGTAAGGAGCCATGAGCAAGCCAATTAGGTATAAATCTAGGGTCCATTTCCTGCAGAGTGTTGGAATTGCTCCTCTACAAGATGAGAAGTAATTCCAGCCTTTGCCTCTACATTTCAGGTAACTTTGGACGTGTTCTCATGTGTTTTGTGCTGTTTTGTGCAATGACACACAGAGAGAAAACTGACTTTAGTAGATCAGGGTAGATTCACTTGATACAACTGAATGTGGCTGACTCATTCACAAGGTCACCCAGAGAGGTACTTCTCTGTGTATCAGAAGAAGAAGAAGAAGAAGAAGAAGAAGAAGAAGAAGAAGAAGAAGAAGAAGAAGAAGAAGAAGAAGAAGAAGAAGAAGAAGAAGAAGAGTAGTTTGGATTTGATATCCTGCTTTATCACTACCCTAAAGGAGTCTCAAAGCAGCTAACATTCTCCTTTCCCTTCCTCCCCCACAACAAACACTCTGTGAGGTGAGTGAGGCTGAGAGACTTCAGAGAAGTGTGACTAGCCCAAGGTCACCCAGCAGCTGCATGTGGAGGAGCAGGGAATTGAACCCGGTTCACCAGATTAGGAGTCTACCCCTCTTAACCACACTGGCTCTCTGAACCTTAGAGGGCAGCCATGAGAAGGAAGGTCTTTTCAGTGATTCCCCCCACCCATGGCTATGGGATGCTCCCCCTATGGAAGTTCACCTGGCACTCATACTGCTGTCTTTCTGACAGCAAATTAATATATTTCTTTTTAATACATGTAATCAATGAGTTTTAATACATGTAATCAATGTGTGTAATATTTAACAATGCTGGTTTTGTATTTGTGGTTATATGTTGGCTGCTTTTAAATTTATTGTGGTTTTATTGTTGTATGGCCTTATCATTACATTTTTATCCATTTTTTATTTGTATGATGCCTAATTTTTTTTAATGATGCCTCAAATAAGAAAGAAAGAAAGAAAGAAAGAAAGAAAGAAAGAAAGAAAGCTTGGAAAACGAGCGAGGTCCCAACTAAAGAAGAATGGCAACTTAAACTGACGGAATATGCGGCCCAACATAGAATAAGAGAACAAGAAGAACATACATTTTAAGAAGATTGGAAAATGTTTATTGAATATATGGGGGGAAATTGTGTACACTTGAAAATGTTGGCAGCATTAAGATAAATCCAACAGTGTAAATAAATTCTGATGGATGTAATAATGGAATACTGAATGGTTTAGTTTGTGTAAAATATGCAGGGATTTATGTTATGCAGAATGAACCATGGAAAGAGAAGAAGGAAGTCATCGATATTTTAAGGTTTAAATGAATATTCTAAATTGTGAAACAGATAATTTAATAAAAAAATTATGTGAAAGAAAGAAAGAAAGAAAGAAAGAAAGAAAGAAAGAAAGAGCGAGCCAGCACCTTGGATAGCTCAGTTGGTAGAGCATGAGATTTTTAATCTCAGGCTCATGGGTTTGAGTCCCATGTTGGGCAAAGATATTCCTGCATTGCAGGGGGTTGGACTAGATTCTAGATCAGGGGTAGGCAACCTGCGGCCCATGGGCCATAAGCAGCCCACGGGGGTCGTTTAAATGGCCCCTGAGCCGCCCCCGAACCAAGCCACCCACTTGGTGAGTCCCTGCGCACTGCGTTAAGCTGGTGCAGCGCAAAGTGGGGGCTCGCTTCCATGGTGCCGAAAATCGTGTCTGCGCAGACGCAGATGCAGGAAATTGCACCTGCGCAGATGTGATCCGGCCCATGGTGCGATCTCTGCGGGAGTGAACTGGCCCAGGCAAGGTAAACCTTGCCAACCCCTGGTCTAGACCATCCAACTGTGATTATTTATTTTATTTCACAGATTTTATGCACAGCTTGATGGTTAAATCGCAGTGTGTAAAATATATTTCAGAAGACTAAGAAAACTTACACACACACACACACACACACACAGTATAATGCCCACATTTGTTTATTTTTCTCCCAGTCCTTCCTGGAGGTACTGGGAGCTGAATCAGGGGACCTTCTTCATGGAAAGCAAATGCTCCATCATTCCAGTACAGTCGTACCTTGGAAGTCGAACAGAATCCATTCTGAAAGTCCGTTCGACTTCCAAAACGTTCAAAAACCAAAGCACAGCTTCCAATTGGCTGCAGGAAGCCCCTGCAGCCAATCGGAAACCGTAGAAGCCCCGCTGGACGTTCAGCTCCCAAAAATAGTTTGCAAACTGGAACAGTCACTTCCGGGTTTGCGGCGTTCGGGAGCCAAATTTTGAGAACTATGCTGTTCAAAAACCAAGGTTCGATTGTATAGACGAAATTCATGCACAGTCCAGGGAAGGCTTCCCAGAAGGTAGTAATAATATTCTTTTGCTCATGTGAAAACATTACAGATTGCAATTCTGATGTTTTCATTCTGCTATTAATGGCACAGTTACCCCCCCCCAAAAAAAACCCTTATAAAATATAGGGAATTTATATCTCCTTTTGAAGCTGGAAGACAAGCTAATACATATTTTATACATCCTCTCTCTGTGTGCATGTACTGATATTCCTTAGAAATGAGGAGGGAAATCCATTTGAACCAAAAAGAAGTTTGCAAAAAAATATATATTTGTAGTTCACAATATTTGATCATTTGTCACTGTAATATTAAACACTTTACATCTTTCTAAAGCACATTTGAAAGCGGTAACCTCCGATGTAAAGAGCCCAGCCTGAAGAATCTGAAATACAGTATAGATTTCTTATTATCTCTAAACCCAACACTTTTCAAAGCTTGATGAATAATAGAGCTGTTGCTCAAAGAAATAACTAAAGTTGGCAGCAACCTTCTCCTTTAAGGCTACCTTCTTTATAAAAAAAAAAATCTCAGCAGCCTAAAGTGTCAATAAGTGATTAATGCAGTCCCTAAACTACTGTAATCAGTGCATCTCATAGCTGTAATTATAATTATTCATTTATCTGCCATACTCCAGCGAGCATGTCGTGTGACAGTGGAGCCACAGCAGAGCATTGCAGTAAAAGTGAAGGGGAAGTTGCCAAATTAAGGCAGCTGCCAACCCTGCTATAACTATTATTTAGCACTACCAAAATGCTTGCCATTGTGACAAGAACAGGGCATGTAGGAAAACAAAGATTCTTCTGAATCAAGATTAGGAGGCTATAGCTCAATGGATGCAGAAGGTCCTGGGTTCTGTTCCCAGAATATCCAGGTACAACTGGTAATGTCACATGTCTGAAATTCTGGAGAAATAATAATAATAATAATAATAATAATAATAATAATAATAATAATAATAAATTATTATACCCACTCTGGGCGGCTTCCAACAAAATATTAAAACACAATAGTCTGTTAAACATTAAAAGCTTCCCTAAACAGGGCTGCCTTCAGATGTCCTCTAAACGTCTGGTAGTTGCTTTTCACTTTGACATCTGGTGGGAGGGCATTCCACAGTGCGGGTGCCACTACCGAAAAGGCCCTCTGCCTGGTTCCCTGTAACTTGACTTCTCGCAGCGAGGGAACCGCCAGAAGGCCCTCGGCGCTGGACCT
This sequence comes from Zootoca vivipara, assembly GCF_963506605.1. Lineage (NCBI taxonomy): Eukaryota > Metazoa > Chordata > Lepidosauria > Squamata > Lacertidae > Zootoca > Zootoca vivipara. The sequence goes on along the minus strand of NC_083276.1, from coordinate 121,194,512 downwards.
CAGTGTCTGGGCAGAACCATGGAAGTGGAGACGCTCCTTCAGGTATACTGGACTGAGGCCGTTTAGGGCTTTAAAGGTCAGCACCAGCACTTTGAATTGTGCTCGGAAACGTACTGGGAGCCAGTGTAGGTCTTTCAAGACCGGTGTTATGTGGTCTCGGCAGCTGCTCCCAGTCACCAGTCTAGCTGCCGCATTCTGGATTAATTGTAGTTTCCGGGTCACCTTCAAAGGTAGCCCCACATAGAGCGCATTGCAGTAGTCCAAGCGAGTGATAACTAGAGCATGCACCACTCTGGCGAGACAGTCCGTGGGCAGGTAGGGTCTCAGCCTGCGTACCAGATGGAGCTGATAAACAGCTGCCCTGGACACAGAATTGACCTGTGCCTCCATGGACAGCTGTGAGTCCAGGGGCACAGTTACCCCATTTGGGACCAGGGAGTCCTCCACACCTGCCCACCTCCTGTCCCCCACAAACAGTACTTCTGTCTTGACAGGATTCAACCTCAGTCTGTTAGCCGCCATCCAACCTCCAACCGCCTCCAGACACTCACACAGGACCTTCACCGCCTTCACTGGTTCTGATTTGAAAGAGAGGTAGAGCTGGGTATCATCCGCATACTGATGAACACCCAGCCCAAACCCCCTGGTGATCTCTCCCAGCGGCTGCATATAGATGTTAAAAAACATAATAATAATAATAATAATAATAATAATAATAATAATAATAATAATAAGTCATCTGTCTGACTGGGTTGCCCCATCCACTCTGGGCGGCTCCCAACAAAATATTAAAAACACAATAAAACATCAACCTTTAAAAACTTCCCTGAACAGGGCTATGTTCTAAAAGTCAAATAGTTGTTTATCTCTTTGACATCTGATGGGAGGGAGCCAGTGTTTGTCCATAGACAGCTTTCCGGACCATGTGGCCAGCATGACTAAACTACTTCTGCTGCAACAGGACACCTTGACGGAAACCAGAGTGCATGGAAACGCTGTTTACCTTCCCACTGCAGCACTACCTATTTATCTACTTGTGCTGGCATGCTTTCGGGTAGCACTGTGGTCTAATCCACTGAGCCTCTTCGGCTTACTGATCGGTTGGAGGTTCGAATCCAAAGGACGGGGTGAGCTTCTGTTGCTCTGTCCCAGCTTCTGCCAACATAGCTGTTCAAAAGCTGTCCAGAGTGGCTGGGGCAACCCAGTCAGATGGATGGGGTATAAATTATAAAATTGTTGTGTGTCTAATCAATGTTTTTTTTCTGGCGAAAAATGAGGTGTCGGGTACTCTTATTAACAGTGATGTGGTTGCCAGAAAAAAATGGCTGTCGTGGGATGCAAAAAAAAGAGGTGATGTAATCTATATCAATGAGTACTGTCACCCCCAAACCCCAGGGTCTACTGAATCAGATGGCAGATTACTGGTAGACCTCCATTGCATTTACATAATATGTAGTTGGGAATAAGGATGTGTGTGTGTGTGTGTGTGTGTGTGTGTGTGTACGTGCATGTGTTATTACCATGTACAGTAATACCTCGGGTTACAAACACGATCCGTTCCGGGTCGCAGTTTGTAACCCGAAAAGTTCGTAACCCGAACGCGACCCGAACCACCATTTTGCGCATGCGCAAAGCGCTATTTTCACAATTTTCGCACTTTGCGCACGCGCGTGTGACGAAAATACTTCCGGGTTTGCACAGTTCGTAACCCGAATTGTTCGCAACCTGAGGTGGTCGTAAACCGAGGTACGACTGTACCATAACATGTCTTTACAATGGTACCTCGGGTTACAAACACCTCGGGTTACAAACACCTCAGGTTACAGGCTCCGCTAACCCAGAGGTAGTACCTCTGGTTAATAACTTTACCTCAGGATGAGAACAGAAATCGTGCGCTGGCGCTGCGGTGGCAGCGGGAGGCCCCATTAGCTAAAGTGGTACCTCAGGTTAAGAACGGTTTCAGGTGAAGTTCATAACCAGAGGTACCACTGTACTTTCACATTTCTGGATTCCTCTGCAGTAGTAAGCTTTGGTCTTTTTTTTTTTATTTCTCTCCTGGCAGTTCTAACTCCTTAGGAAATAAATTACCTTTTCATTTCATGGGCACCATCTTCTGAAGGCGCTTGCCTCTTAAGACAACAAAGGCAGAAATTCTGCTGATCAACTCCCATGATTAGTTCAAAAATCATGAGATCTGGCCTCCTGGGTGGGATAAGGTGAGCCATTCAGCAGGAAATAGTGCAACTGCCTTGCAGGAATCCCTCTAATTATCTCCCTTCTGCTCACTCTCTTCCCCTCATCAACTCCAGGGTGATATTTTTTTAAAAGAAAGAAATATGAGCAAAATGAAAATATATTTATATTAATCGCAACATAGTTTGCTTTCTAGATATGTTATGGAAAGAACCCGTCGTTTTTCCAGCTGTGGAGGCCACCATCATTTTTAACCTGTAGGGTTTGTCCGTCTTCAATGTCCATCATCTCAATAAAAAGGAAGAGGGAAATAAAGTACTGTTTGTTAGAGCACACGAGGAAGAACAGCATGTAGTGGAATGACTTACAATCTCCCATTTTTCTCTCATTTTCTCCACCTGAACTTAGTCAACCCCCAGTTTCAGCTCTCGGTTTTGAGGTGGTGAGCTTCCATTCAGCAGTCCTTTCCGTTATTGCTCCCCTCCCCTCATACTTTCATCTTCATGATAAGAAAAGCTGGTCTTGTTGAATTTCTCACAAGTATGTGGCTGTAAAAGGCAGAGGAGCTTCTACCAGGAAAGGTGGTGGCTGCTAACATACTTTGCAAGAGCCAGAGATGAATCACATTTTGTAATAAAGGAGAAAGGAAGATACAGTGACTGTTATGGATCCCAAACTTAAACTGGTTTTAATTCTGGAACAAGAAGAAAGAGACAGGGAAAGAGAGACAGAAGGAAAGAAGGAAAGAAGGAAAGAAGGAAAGAAGGAAAGAAGGAAGAGAGAGAGAGAGAGAGAGAGAGAGAGAGAGAGAGAGAGAGAGAGAGAGAAAGAAAGAAAGAAAGAAAGAAAGAAAGAAAGAAAGAAAGAAAGAAAGAAAGAAAGAAAGAACCCCGTAGTTAAATTGCCACATGATGTGTAATCAGGGTCAGATTTAGGTTTGGTGAGGCCCTAAGCTACTGAAGGTAATGGGGCCCTTTATATGTCCAGCTGTCCTTTGTCAACAACAAATTGTCGCTTTTTTGTGTTGAATATATGCTATATGGTAATTTATAGACCTAGTAGGTCCATACACAACATCAAACACTGTTGTTGTATGTAGGTTTTATTTTATTTGTTTTTTATCTTATATTTTGGAAGTGTACATCCAGGTTTTTTTTCTTTAGTTTTTTTGGGGGGGCCCAAGAGAGTGGGGCCCTAAGCTATAGCTTGCTTAGCTTATACATAAATCCGGCACTGTGTGCAATACACCTGTCTGTTTATTCAGCAATAAGCCCTACTGAGTTCAATGGGACTTTTCCTTAGTAAGTGTGCTTGGGTAGCTAGCTGTAAGGAGTTTTTAAGACCAATGATTTACAGCTTCACTTTGGAGAGAGCAGTCAACGGTGATTCCATACTTCTGAAACCTTGGCATGTTATCATCAGAGTTTCCAGAGAGCGATTTCAGTTCCAGGGAAATGCAGGCCTGAAGCAGAACTTGTTTCAGGAAAGCGAGCTGAGTCATCACACAACACTTCTGAGGGAACTGATGGGAGGAGAGATATTTTAAGTGCAGGTGATATATTTCACAATGACCACCTACGAGTGTGCAACTGGCTCAAATGATTTAAAAACAGCAACATATTCCCTCAAGAACAAGGAGATCTGGGGCTTCTGAAAAATTCTGTGTAGTTTTAAAAAGAAAGAAAGAAAGAACTTGGGGTTTTTTAGACTTCAGAAGTTTATGCAGCGACACTTTCTTTCTGCCCTTTCTCCTATTCTTTATTTGTGTTATTCTTTATTCCTCGGAGAAAGAGCCTTCTGTGGACACTTGCAAACAAACCATTCTCCTATTTACTTAGAAGTGGAATCAATATTTTTGTCACCTCTGAGTAAACACTAGATCAGGCTGTACATTTCTTAAGACTATAGTGAAGCACAAAACCTTTTTCTCTATGAAAGTGAAGGGTGGGCACTTCCATAGAGAAAAAGTTTCTCAGGTGACACGGGGGCAAAGTCTGACCCTATTCCATCCTGAGAATAGGATGGAAAAGAATGCTGGTGTGGCCTGTATGTTAAAGCAAACTAACGAAATTCACAGTTCCTGGATTTCTATGCAGGTTGGAAACTATCGACTGGATCCTGCACTTTTATGAATCTCGTGATGTGATTTTGGTTCAAAAGTACATACAAAACTGCATGGTTGTAAGAAAATGTTTTTCTTTTAAGGAGGCAGAATGTGAAAAGTGTGTTTTAAGAGGAAGGGAACCCAAAGATGTATATCAGAGTCAACCTTGGGGTCGCAAATATCAGCAACACCAAAATCCGTCCCCCTGGCCTCTCGCCTTCACTTCTGCATCATAGTTGTGGCGCCCCCTATGGTGCTCCTGAGGTTCTGCACCCAGTGCTACCAAAGGGGGCTTAAAGTCAATAATAATAATAATAATAATAATAATAATAATAATAATAATAATTTATTATTTATACCCCACTCTGGGCGGCTTCCAACCGAGTATTAAAAACAGTACGGCGTCAAACATTTAAAACTTCCCTAAACAGGGCCGCCTTCAGTTGTCTTCTAAAAGTAAAATCGTTGCTTATTGCCTTGACATCTGCTGAGAAGGCGTTCCACAGGGAGGGCTCCACTACCGAGAAGGCCCTCTGCCTGGTTCCCTGTAACCTCACTTCTCGCAATGAGGGAACCGCCAGAAGGCCCTCGGTGCTAGATCTCAGTGTCCGGGCTAAATGGTGGGGGTGGAGACGCTCCTTCAGGTATACAGGACCGATAGCCTCGGAATGCCATTCCCACTTTATGTAAAATACATTTTCCTTTTCCGTTCCTTGGTTGTTTCTCTAGTTTCACTCTGCCCTGCACCTCACTCTTATTCAGTTCCAATTTAACAAGGACAATTTCCAAAAATAATTCCAGAATTGGCACAGGCATAATTAACCGCAGCTTCTGATTCTTCAGTTTATTTGTGTTTTCCCCAGCCCCCTACATTGTGGGTATAAGCACATGCATTGATAAACACAGTAAACAAAATACAGTGGTACCTCGGTACTCGAACGGCTTGGTTCTCGAACAAATCGACTACCGAACGCCGCAAACCCGGCAGTAAGTGTTCCGGTTTGTGAATGTTTTTCAGAAGCCAAATGTCTGACGCGTCTTCCGATTGAGTGCTGGAAGCTCCTGCAGCCAACTGGACTGCCTTCGAATGGTTTCGGGAGTCGAATGGACTCCCAGAACAGATTAAGTTTGAGAACCAAGGCACCACTGTAAACACAGGGTTTTTTAAAAAATGCCTTGGGGGATACTATGTATTTCTATATAATATTTTGAAAAGATAGAAGGTCAAACTTCTGTGTTGCAATACCTGCTTCCTGTCAATGCCTGTCATACTGTCATTCCCTCTAACAGCAAACTCAGGGTGGTTGAGTGCCAACAAGAAAAAAGTCAGCATGGGTTTCTGAAAAATAGGTCATGTCAGACTAATCAGATCTCATTTTTTGACAGAATTACAAGCCTGGTAGATGAAGGGAATGCTGTGGTTATAGCCTACCTTGATTTCAGCAAGGCCTTTGACAAGGTGCCCCATGATATTCTTGTAAAGAAGCTGGTAAAATGCAGGCTACACAATGCTACCATTAAGTGGATTTGTAACTGGCTGACGGACCGAACCCAAAGGGTGCTCATCAATGGCTCCTCTTCATCCTGAAGAGAAGTGACTAGCGGGGTTCTGTCTTGGGCCCAGTCTTATTCAACGTCTTTATCAATGACTTGGATGATGGGCTTGAGGGCATCCTGAGCAAGTTTGCAGATGACACCAAATTGGGAGGGGTGGCTAATACCCCAGATGACAGGATCACACTTCAAAATGACAACAGATTAGACAACTGGGCCAAAGCAAACAAGATGAATTTTAACAGGGAGAAATGTAAAGTACTACACTTGGGCAAAAAAAATGAAAGGCGCAAATACAGGATGGGTGACACCTGGCTTGAGAGCAGTACATGTGAAAAGGATCTAGGAGTCTTGGTAGACCACAAACTTGACATGAGTCAACAGTGTGATGCAGCAGCTAAAAAAGCCAATGCAATTCTGGGCTGCATCAATAGGAGTATAGCATCTAGATCAAGGGAAGTAATAGTACCACTGTATTCTGCTCTGGTCAGACCTCACCTGGAGTACTGTGTCCAGTTCTGGGCACCACAGTTCAAGAAGGATACTGACAAGCTGGAACATGTTCAGAAGAGGGCAACCAAAATGGTCAAAGGCCTGGAAACGATGCCTTACGAGGAACGGCTTAGGGAGCTGGGTATGTTTAGCCTGGAGAAGAGAAGATTAAGGGGTGATATGATAGCCATGTTCAAATATATAAAAGGATGTCATATAGAAGAGGGTGAAAGGTTGTTTTCTGCTGCTCCAGGGAAGCGGACACGGAGCAATGGATTCAAGCTATAAGAAAGAAGATTCCACCTAAACATTAGGAAGAACTTCCTGACAGTAAGATCTGTTCGGCAGTGGAATTTGCTACCAAGGAGTGTGGTGGACTTTCCTTCTTTGGAGGTCTTTAAGCGGAGGCTTGACAGCCATCTGTCAGGAATGCTTTGATGGTGTTTCCTGCTTGGCAGGGGGTTGGACTGGATGGCCCTTGTGGTCTCTTCCAACTCTATGATTCTAAGAGCCAAAATGAGATCGCTGAGAATCCAAAGGGAGGGAGAAGGATTCTTGAGTGAATTCCAAGGTATGCAGAAGTACAAAACATTTTTTTAAAAATCCCAAAGAGGCCACCCACCCACAAATTATGAGCCAAATGAGGCCTGACCAAGTTCAGTGGCTTCTTGAAGCTTCAGTTAGCAGACCCTCCATTTACAAAAGCCATTCCAGTTTTTTTTAGGGTGTCTCTATTTTCATCAGATAAATGTTGGAGGATATGGGATAGGACATCCCTATTTTCATTGGAGAAATGTTGGAAGGCACATCTCTATTTTCAGTGGAGAAAATGTTGGAGGAGACAACTCTGTTGTCATTGGAGAAATGTTGGTGGGTATGAGGTAGCTAAGCATCAATCGTAAAAATGGAAATGGGAAAAAGATAGCCAAGGATGTAGAAAGTGAGTTAACTTGCTTGTGTTCCTTATAAGTTGTAGCATTCTTTAAGGAACCGTGGCTGGCTGTTAGAAAGTGAGAATGCAGTGCAACATTTTGTTACAGCTCCCCATTTCTCATTTATCAATTGTGGCAGACCTTGTGTAGCCAAACTGACACCATCCACACTCAAGAGGAAACAATGAAGACTGGACATGCTGCTCACAGTTGGCGGGTATCCTGGGGAAAGGCACTGCAACATTTTGTTGCAAAGCCTGCTTGTCTATACGTAATCACTTGCCCCCCCCCCCCCATATTGAATAAGGATATAATCACTCTCAACTAGAAGAATTAAAATGGATTCTTCAGGAGGGGTGGGGCGCGGAGTCAAGTTTGGATTTGGGCCAATTGACAATGAAATTTGAAAACTTATTGGTGATCCCCGTTCCTCATTCAAGGAGAGATTTCCTGATTAGTTAAATGAACTAATGAAGTTACTACAAAATAAACTAATCCTATTGCTTATCAGCTGTCAGCTGCTGTTAAAAAGGCTGGCTGCTATTGCATATTAGCTGTCAAAAGCTCTTTCAAATGTTGAATGTTAGTGAAAAATAATTGGATGCCAAACACTAATGCTGAACATCAAATATTCATTGTTCACACATTGCAAGATATTTGGAGGATATTTGCTTGAACTTTTTTTTTTGCAGAGGAGAATTGGAGGGGGGGCATATTTGTTTGAGTTATGAGCTTTAATATTAAAGAATAGCACCTTTCAAGTAAATTTTATCCAACTCGCTTCATAGTAGGAATGCCACAGTCTGTCTAAAAATGTGTGAAAATATGAATTATGGATGAATATGTGCCTCATTTATATCTGTCACATTCAAATGAATAATTTCTATTCATCATAATTCATCCTTTCTAATATTAGACTAACACACTAATGGGTAGTTAACAAACATATGTTGTCAATACCTTTTAAGGAAACGTGTTAATCTCATTTGGATTAAAGTACAGCATTAAAATTAATGAAATAATGGTGTCTCGTTTTGCATATGCAAATGAGGCTAAATGTATGCCTCACAATATATGTGCAAAAGATTATGATAATAAGTTGCGTTCTGAATTAATGACTGGCTAACCCCACTTGAAAAGGCCATAATGTGTCCCAACACACTTATTATTCAAATTTATCATTTAAGAAGAGGAACCTGCTCAATGGATTGTCTGCTTTAATGAGTGGACAAAAATATAAACCTCGTCAAAAGTTTTTCTTTTAGATTTGACATCAGCCAAGCAAAACCAATATTTTACTTCGCTCAGGAAGTATGGAAGGTTGGCAATGAATTCCAAATTCAAGACAAGTAAAGTATGGAAGGTCTGTAGCTCAGTAGAAGAAACAACTGCTTTGTATGCAGAACATCCCTGCTTCAAACCCAGGCATGTCCAAGAGGGAAAGGGAGAGATTCTTCTCTGAAATTCTGGAGAACTGTTGCCAGTCCATGTAGACTTTCTTTGGTGATCACTCATATACGAGTAAGATTGTCTTCCATGAACGCAGTTTTAACAGTGAGCCCGTAAGTGATTGTGGAGGCCAATTCTAGATCCACACATTCTTCCACAGTGGGGACATAGGTTTCTGGGAGGGAGCTGATCATGGTGAAGGTTTGCCAAGCGTGCCTTCCTCTTAGCACGTGTCAGGAATCCAGGTTCCCAGCTTGATAACACAGCAAGTGTAGGTAATTAAAAAGGATTTATTGCAAAAACTAACAGATAGCTCCAGACGGCTCTGACAAAGCCTCCGGCATCATTTCTCAAGATGACCCTTCTGAAGACTCCTTCCTATGTCGACAGAAGATATTGAACTTTCGCCCCTTACGCCCTTTGCTTCCTATCTAGAAGCCCTCCCATTTGGCTACTCCCCGGACTGATTGGCTTAACTTCTTCTTGCTCTGACAAACTGTCTCCTTTCCTGTTCGTGCCTGTTGGAAACTCCCGGGAGGTTTGGCTGGGTTCCAGCCCACTCTCCTTCGTTCTCTCTGCAACCGGCATTCCAAGGGGCGGGGGAGTTGCATTGTGCACTGACCACTGTTCAGCCTGTGTCAAATCTAACTACCGCGTTTCTCCGAAAATAAGCCATAGTGATAGGCAGTTAAACCTTGTAGGTTAAACTGTACCATACTTAATAAAAAAATAAGACATCCCCTGAAAATAAGCCAGTGTGTGTGTGTGTGTGTGTGTGTGTGTGTGTTTGAGGAAAAAGAAATATAAGACGGTGTCTTATTTTTGGAGAAACACGGTATCTCTCTTCTGCAGCAGGCTGTAAAGTTACACTAGGAGCTGGCTCATTCCTGACAGCACATTTCTCCCTTTTGTCCTGAGTTTGATCGTCTTCAAAACCCATGACACCTTTGGTACAGGCTGTTCTCCAATTGGAGCGCTTGCATGCCAGTGTTTCCCAGTTGTTGGTGTTTATACTACATTTTTAAAGATTTGCCTTGAGAGAGTTTTTGAACCCCCTTTGAATCCCATCTGGACCCTAGTTGGATCAGGGTGAATATTTCTATTTCACTATTTCATTCGGTTTTATCAAAATGGTTTCAGGACTGTCTTCCTGTACTGTTTCAGACATGGTTTATATATTTATATATGTGTTTGCCTTGTACATTTATGAGCATTTATTATATATCTAAGACCTTAAAATTCTTATAACAAATACCATCAGCCAATGTAAAATTGGAAGAAAATAATTCAAAACCCAGCATGATTTAACGTGGGTGCATGTTTATTTTTATTTTGGCTGTGCACAATGTCTCTCCAGACATCTCAAAATGTTATATGTAAGTCAGTGCTCATTCCCAGGCTGCTCTGGTTATCTAGTTATTTGCTGTGCTGTTGGAGCCCTACCGCCGAGGCCTCTGCTGTCCCTTATCTTATTAAGTGTGACATAAACACCTTTGATGAAATGAAACTGAGAGGTGCTGCAAAACGGAGGAAGCTCCCCTCTTCCTCACCCCTCCCCGCAGTACCTTGCTACATATTGGAGATCCCATCTGCTGGTCTTCACTGACCGGCAGTGACACATTTTGTACGACTCCTCATGAAAGAGAGCCATTTAGAGCTGCAAAACAATTAGGTATTGCTGTATTAAGCCAGGAATGCAGAATTCTGAAGCTGTTGCCCATTCTTTACAGCCTTGTTATTTTTGTTGCAGCAATACGGAAGAACAGAAGACCTTCTGTTGCCAGCTTGGGGGTAAAAAAACCAAATCAAGTAAGCCTTAATGCACAGGGAGTAGCATATATGACACATTCCCTGCTACCCTGTATGACAATTGTGCTTTTAATACATCGAGGCGGGACTTGATCTCTGGTAGATTACTTTCATCAAGAAAAAACAAACAAAACAAGAAGCTGTTGAGCTTGCCCTGATTTCAAAATACAGTGGAACCTCGGTTTATGAACACCTCGGTTTATGAATTTTCGGTTTATGAACACCGCAGACCCATCCGGAACGGATTAATTCACTTTCCATTACTTTTAATGGGAAAGTTCGCTTCAGTTTATGAACACTTCAGTTTATGAACAGACTTCCGGAACCAATTACACCCATGTTTCAGTTTATGAACGCTTCAGTTTAAGTACTCCGCGGACCCGTCTGGAACGGATTAATCCACTTTCCATTACTTTCAATGGGAAAGTTCGCTTCAGTTTATGAACAGTTACTCTGCGGACCGTCTGGAACGGATTAATCCACTTTCCATTACTTTCAATGGGAAAGTTCGCTTCAGTTTATGAACGCTTCAGTTTATGAACAGACTTCCGGAACCAATTGTGTTCATAAACCGAGGTACCACTGTATGCTATAATGTGCACAATTCCAAGAGTTTAGATTCCTGCCATACAGTCCAACATTTTTAGGGGGAAATGGGGATGTCCTAAACAACAACAACAACAACAACAACAACAACAACAACAACAACAACAACAACACCTCATCCATCTGTCTCAGTTGCCTCAGCCACTCTGCTTCTATCCCATTTTCTGGCCCTGAGAGGCTTTTTAAAAAGCTTCCAAAAGATTCTCACAATAAAAATGTGCAGCCTCTAAGTTGTAGAATTCCTTTCCTGCGGAGTTGTTCCTCATACCTTTGTTATCCAGCTGATACCTTCGCTACACAGCTTTCATCGTACATACCCTACAACATTTCTCTGCTGAAAATAGGGAGATGTCCTCTTTCATAATAACAATAATTTTATCATTTATGCCCCAGCCACTCTGGGCAGCTTCCAACATATATAAAACATAATAAAACATTAAACATTTTTTTTAAAAAAAAACCTTGCCTATGCAGGGCTGCCTTCAGATGTCTTCCAAAGGTTTTATAGTTACTTATCTCCTTGGCTTGGGGGGGGGGGGTGACATAACTCCATACTCTCCAACATTTTTACCTCAGTGATCTGGACTTCAACATCATTTCACCCTGTTGAGCTCCTTCACAGGAAATGGAAAGCATGTGGTTCTTTCAAAGGAGACCACCTCTTGGATAGCAAGATTAATGGTCCATTATGAAGATTACACTGTTAACACTCAAGCGGAAGCCGCATAAATCAGTTCCTGGCAACTGGTTGCTCTTGTTTTTTACCCAACCCAACTTCGAATGGGATTAAAATGTCTCTAAACTACGGCACTGCTATTGCTCACTATCACAATGGAAGAGACCCAATGGGCAGAACACAAATCATAGAATCATAGAGTTGGAAGAGACCACAAGGGCCATCCAGTCCAACCCCCTGCCAAGCAGGAAACACCATCAAAGCATTCTTGACATATGCCTGTCAAGCCTCTGCTTAAAGACCTCCAAAGAAGGAGACTCCACCACACTCCTTGGTAGCAAATTCCACTGCCGAACAGCTCTTACTGTCAGGAAGTTCTTCCAAATGTTCAGGTGGAATCTTCTTTCTTGTAGCTTGAATCCATTGCTCCGTGTCCGCTTCCCTGGAGCAGCAAAAAACAACCTTTCTCCCTCCTCTATATGACATCCTTTTATATAATTGAACATGGCTATCATATCACCCCTTAACCTTCTCTTCTCCAGGCTAAACATACCCAGCTCCCTAAGCCGTTCCTCTTAAGGCATTGTTTCCAGGCCTTTGACCATTTTGGTTGCCCTCTTCTGGACACGTTCCAGCTTGTCAGTATCCAGCTTGTGGTGCCCAGAACTGGAGACAGTATTCCAGGTGAGGTCTGACCAGAGCAGAATACAGTGGTACTATTACTTCCCTTTATCTAGATGCTATAAATAAATTGTCATATCTGGTTTTAATACAGTATTACTAGATGGATATAACCAGTGCTATTTTTCTAGAAAAAGAGGTGCCAGAGCTCACCATAAACTTCTCACTTGTTCTCTTAGAATGGAAATGGCGCTCACCTGAGAAATGCTGGATCCGAGCTCTGGTAAGCTCTGGCTGAAAAAAGCCCTGGTGATAACCCGCCCTGAGTCCTTATGGGGAAGGATGGGTAAGAAATCCTGCAAATAAAATCTAAAAATAAATAAAACCAATAATCATGATTTCTGTTGTACACTGCCTTGTGGGATCATTCAGTTTTTAACAAACTTGGAAAATGGTGTTAGGATATCTATCTATCTATCTGTCTATCCCTTCCAAAAAGCACGGCATCAAGAATATGTTTGGTTGAAAGTCATACGTTCTAGAGCATGTTTTCGAATGTATGGTTCAGAGATCTGTTGTAGCTTTCCACTCCCATCGTTCTGCCTGGACACTGAGGTCCAGCTCCGAGGGCCTTCTGGCGGTTCCCTCACTGCGAGAAGCAAAGTTACAGGGAACCAGGCAGAGGGCCTTCTCGGTAGTGGCGCCCGCCCTGTGGAATGCCATCCCATCAGATGTCAAAGGAATAAACAACTATCTGACGTTTAGAAGACATCTGAAGGCAGCCCTGTTTAGGGAAGCTTTTAATATTTGATGAATCATTGTATTTTAATATTCTAGTGGAAGCTGCCCAGAGTGGCTGGGGAGACCCAGCCAGATGGGAGGGGTATAAATAATAAATTGTTATTAAATTATTATAGCTTGGTCCAAAGACAACAGCCAGGGTAAATAGTTGCCGGTGATGCACACTGGGGCAACATGATCCATAAATAAGTGTTTGGCATGCAATGCATCCTCTCTTCCACCACCACCTTTCAACAGCCAGGAGGAAGATTGAATTACTCAATGCAGAAAGGCCAACTTTCATTAGCAGTGACTAATATGATTTTGATTTGTTATTGTTATTTTGCAGATTCAGAACACCATTCGGTATGACATGGCAGGTTTGGAGACCCCCCCCCCAAGTTCTCTTTAACTTCTTAAAGCAAATTGAGCCAAAATTATAGCATTTCCTGGCACCTCTAAGGGAAGTAAAAGGACCAGCCTGATTTCAGGTACTCCCAAATAAGTCTGAGCACAATTCTTGAGTGGAAATGACAGCTGGCTTCCTAGTTTGGAACGACAACAGCTCTTCCTTCCAGTTCCATAGAACAGCTCTTTTTCAGTTTGAATGAGATTCGTTGCAACAGTGATGGGAAATTTGGGAAGGTAGGAATGACATTTTAATAGCTATCAGATGATCGAGGGAAGGGTTTCAATTCCACCATTTTTGTTCAGATCCTTGAACAAAAGATCCTTGTTCTTTTAAGATGTTTCCATTTGAGGGTTTAGGCTAATTGATGACTCATCCCAGACACCCAAGTAGAGATGTCTGTCAGCATGAGATGAAATCTGAGAATTCAGCATCTTAGTCAATTGTTGGACCCAACAGCAATAGCAGTTCATCAGTGATGATGAACAAGTGAAATGATTGCATAGGACCTCTCTCTCAGACCAAATAAAGGGAAGTTTATTGAACTGTATTAAGGACCAAAAAGAAGCTGGGGCGACACTGCTTGCTGCTTAAGAGCAATGCACTATTTTGTATTTTGTAACATTTATTTGTAACTTATTTAAGACTGTTCTGCAGTAACTCGTTCTTCCGCTGGAGAGCAAGTTCATTTCTACTCTGCACAAGGTCCAGAGCAGGGATTCCATTTGCAGCAACTCCAACACATAGAACAGAATCCTGAAATGTACTTAACTGTGACTGGATAGTGCCCACCAAGTAACAAGAGAAATCTTTTTCTTCTAAGCAAGTTTTTATATTTTTCCCATTCAAAAAACTTTTCAATTGTTTTTTTTAATTATTATTATTCCTCTTGGAATATAACAAAAGTTCCCATCCCTCCCTTTGTTGCTTCTGTACAGTAGATGCTATTGATTACTAAGCAGCTGCTCATTTGTTCTCTGTGAACAGAACTTCCTGGCATTTGTCACTCGTGGTGCGCTTTGTTCTCCTTTGTCTGTTACTGGTTCACTTACAAGTTTTGATTAGTTTGTATCGACTTCATTCCCCATTTCCCATGTAGTCTCCATTAATTGTCTATTCTCAAGTTCTCAATAGAGGCACCATGTAAAATGTTTTAGACGATTACTTCGTGACATTTCAGTTTTTAAAAAGAAAGAAGAGGAAAGGATGGGACCGAGAGAAAAACTGCTCATAGATATATAAATGAATGAATGAATGAATGAAAATAAGGAGAACTAAGGGCAGTGGCAGAGCTTCATGCTTTGGCACCGGGGGCGGACAGCAGGCGGGGGCGGGGCTGGCACACATCCTGGGGGAGTGGCGCGCCGGCTGTGGGGGCATGGTGCCCAGCGCGAGTGGGCGGGGGGCAGCCACAATGGAACTCCACAGGAATCGTGCTGCCAGGGACGGTGCACTCCCCCCCCCACTCCTCTTCCTCCACCAGTGCCTCAGGGCCGAAAATTAAAATGTTGTTGTTACCCACCTTTCACCATAAGCAGGGCAGTCTCGAGCAGGTCGCGCGCCCTGGTGCTGAGGGGCAGAGATCGCTCCGGCGCCGCCGCCCTTGCAGGGCGCAGCATGGTTTCCATGCGGCTTTGCCGCGCGGCGCCCTGCCTACCGGCCCGGCGCCCTGACACACCGCGCCACTGGGGGTCTACCTAGAGCCAGCCCTGACCATAAGGTCCCCGAGGGGGTCACAACAATGTAAAGTGCAGCATATATTTTTTTTTGTAAAAGATGTTCCTATCACAACTGGAATGGGCCAATTCGTGTGTGTTTGTGTTTGTATGTAATCTCAAGTGTCAAAGGTCAGGAGCGAGAGGCGTGTCTCCAGCATATGATGCAGACCCCCCAAGTGTCCCTATTTTCCAGGGACCTTCCTGGATTTAAAGAAGCCATCCTGCTTTCTCATTTGATCCTGGAATGTCCTGCTTTTCCTTAGGATGTTTCTATTCTCATCAGAGATATGTTGGAGAGTATGGAGTTATGTGACCCCAAACCCCCAACCCTGCAAGCCAAGGAGATAAGTAACTATACGCTTTTGGAAGACATCTGAAGGCAGCCCTGCATAGGGAAGGTTTTGTTTTTTAAAATGTTTAATGTTTTATTATGTTTATATATATGTTGGAAGCCACCCAGAGTGGCTGGGGCAACCCAGGCAGATGAGTGGGGTATAAATGATAGCAATTACGGAATAGGACATCCCTATGTTCAGCAGACCATGGTCTGAAGCTCAACATCAAAAAAAAAAACAAGATCATGGCCACTGGTCCCATCACCTCCTGGCAAATAGAAAGGGAAGAAATGGAGGCAGTGAGAGATTTTACTTTCTTGGGCTCCTTGATCACTGCAGATGGTGACAGCAGTCACGAAATTAAAAGACGCCTGCTTCTTGGGAGAAAAGCAATGACAAACCTAGACAGCATCTTAAAAAGCAGAGACATCACCTTGCCTACAAAGGTCCGTATAGTTAAAGCTATGGTTTTCCCAGTAGTGATGTATGGAGGTGAGAGCTGGACCATAAAGAAGGCTGATCGCCGAAGAATTGATGCTTTTGAATTATGGTGCTGGAGGAGACTCTTGAGAGTCCCATGGACTGCAAGAAGATCAAACCTATCCATTCTTAAGGAAATCAGCCCCGAGTGCTCACTGGAAGGACAGATCGTGAAGCTGAGGCTCCAATACTTTGGCCACCTCATGAGAAAAGAAGAATCCTTGGAAAAGACCCTGATGTTGGGAAAGATTGAGGGCACAAGGAGAAGGGGACGACAGAGGACGAGATGGTTGGACAGTGTTCTTGAAGCTACGAACATGAGTTTGACCAAACTGCGGGAGGCAGTGCAAGACAGGAGTGCCTGGCATGCTCTGGTCCATGGGGTCACGAAGAGTCGGACACGACTAAACGACTAAACAACAACAACAACAACATGTTCAGCAGAGAAATACTGTAGGGTGTGTATGATGAAAGCTACGTAGTGCAGGTATGAGCTGTATAATGAAGACATCAGGTACACCTCTGTAGGAAAGGAATTCTGCAACTTAGAGGCTGCACATTTTTATTGTGAGAATCTTTTGCAAGCTTTTTAAAAAGCCTATCAGGGCTGGAAGATCGGATAGAAGCATTCTAAAGAATAAATAAATCAGGTGTTGAGCTAACTGTGTCATGTAGGTTCCACCCTTGCTCTTATGGAAAGCATTTTGAAGAGCACATGGGACACATGGCAATTGCAATCTGCTGCTTTCTCTATTGTCATACGTAATGTGGAGGAATTAAGCCAAACTTTGGAACTGGTATTTGGCTACCCTGAAAATCTCAGCTTAATACGATACATGCAGATAACTATGTTCCCATCGGATGGCCCTTCTTGTACTATTTCATCCTACCGCTGGATATAATTTATTGGAGCTAAACCAGAGAACAAGCAATCTCGTTACTTGGTTATAAAAATGAAATATGTGACTTTGATCTGTTACCATGATATTGGGATTTTAGATTAGATTAGAATTTTTGATGTGCTTTATTTTATCTTGCCATACAAACACCAATTATGTCACTATGCCTGTTGCATAAGTAAAATTAATTCAAGATTAACCGAGGAATCCAAAGAAGGCCCAGACAAACACAGATGCGTAAAAATAATTGTTTATTGATTCCAGGCTTTGATTTAAATATGTAAAGCAGCTGCCTTAAATCATTAACAGTATCGTGAGACTACTGGTTTATTTTCAAGGTTTACATTACTGCAAGCTATCTAAAATGTCTAGTAAATCTCAGGGAGAGAGAGAAAATTCTTAAAGGAAGCAATATAAGAGAGAGCAGGGGCCTATAATTTGACCATCAACAGTGAGGACCACAACCAATGCTATTTTTCTAGAAAAACTGGTGCCGGAACTCACCATGAACACCTCCCTCATTCTCTTAGAATGGCTATGGTGCCTACCTGAGAGGTGCCGGAACAGAGTTCCTGTGAGTTCCCCCTGGGGGAAAAGCCCTGACCGCAACAATAGACTGAGCAAGTCAGTCTTTGCAGCCATGGTGGGCGATATTTCATTTCTATTCAAATTATAATAATTATTTCTTAATTTTCACTGTATATAAATTATTATTATAATTTATTGAATTTATATAATGCCGTATACACGGGGGGTCTCAGGGTGGTTCTCAGAATAAAATCAAGATATAAAACCACAAAATACATAAAAATAAAAAACAACAACCCAATAGTCCCCCCCCCCTGAAAAAAAACATTCCAAAAGGGTATAGGATGTAAATCGGATCAACCAAAGGCCTGGTTAAAAAGGAACATTTTAATGTGTATACAGAAGGTGGCAGGCGAACTTCCCTGGGGAGAGCATTCCACAGAGAGGGAGCCACTGCAGAGAAGGCCCTGTTCTCGTGTTGCCACCCTCCGGATTTCTCGAGGAGGCGGCACACGAAGGAGGGCCTCAGAAGATGATCTTAGGGTCCGGGTAGGTTCATATGGAAAGAGGTGGTACTTGAGGTATTGCAGTCCTGAGCCGTTTAAGGCTTTATAGTTCAATGTGGAAATGTTATGCAAATTTGTGGACACGTTTTGGAAAATGCGTACGTTGGGGCTGGTTCAGAGTGTAACTAACTACACCAACTGCTGATCCCAAACAAACTCTTCTTGCAGGGGAGACTGCGGAGACTGGGGGACTGATACCTCTTTCTCTCTCAATTGTACTAAGTCAGTCTGAAGGTGGGGGCTCAAGTGATGGAACACTATCTCACAAAATCACATTCCAGCAAGCAGAAAAGTAGTGTGTCAGGGGTTTAAGCTAGGATAGAATTATTCCCAGTACTCACATTTTGAGGGGAAAGGCAGGAGAGCTTAATGACATGAAGCCAGATCGCGTCTTCGTGTTAGCTTTCCAGAAGCAGTAAGTATGAGGGAAGATTCTTATATATCGTCTCCTCCCTCAAAGAGGGCATTTGTTGTGGTGAGACCTGGCAACCAAACCCTTGTGTTGTGGGTGGGAAGGATTGGACAGCCACAACACCCTATTGGTAGGAACGCTGTCACCATCCCTATGTGAAGGGGTATTCCGTTAAAGGAATCCAGGGACTCAATGGTTTGGTCAACCCTGCGAGGGGTTGTGCCCGTGCCTGAGTCCAGGGGGACATCTGGGTGATGGACATCGCATGTCCCTGGCTTTCCACAATTCCAGGTGTTCACCCTTGGCTGACTTATGATAGAGCTCTGGAGCAGCGCTACCTGCAACGGTGCAGGGAGCTAGTTGAACCAGAGCCTATGCAAGCACTCACTTGCTGTAACCAATAAAGTTGCGGCCTAAATTCTGCCAAAAAAAACAAACCAAAAATATGAGATTTGTGTGAATTTATTTAAAGGTCTGAACATGCAACCACCACCATCACTTACCATTCTAGTGTGACGGCATTTTCTGGGGAATGGAGAAACTTTCATGGGAAGAGGTACAGAAGTATTCACCCACAGTGTGAAGTGGTACTGGTGCAGACAAGGGACATTGGCAAAGTCCAACAAGGACAACAAAAGAGAGAAGAATGGATGGTGCTCCCCTCTTCTTCCCTTGTCCAAGAATGAACATGATCCAGAGAATGCTATGCGTATTCGCTCTTGTTGTTTTCTGTCTGCGAATGATATATAATGGGAATTACATTTTGATCCCCATTTGCCCTGTTTCCCCTCTACATTAAATCGAATGGGGTAAAATAACATGCTGACGATGTAATCTAATTAATTACACAAATTACACAATTCCATCTCGCCAGACTGCTAGATGAGCAGAGCATAGTTATTTGGTGGAAGTCAAACTGTGGTAGAATGGAAGCAGTACTGCATGTGATGAACACAGGGGAAACATGCCTTTTCCCATCCGTAGTCCAGAGAGAAATCTACTGTTGATCACACACAGTACTGTTTCCATTCTACCACAGTTCAACTTCCACCAAATAATTACACTACTCATCTAGAAACCCTAGGCTTTAGTCACTGTATACAGTCAGGGAAAGAGTAGGCTATAGCCAGAGTAGCCAAAAGGAGAGAAAAAGAAGAGAGGAGAACAAAAATCTGATGTTCTGGTGTACCTCTTTCCTCCCAGTATTCTGTCTTCACTTGTCAGCTTCCTCTCATAAACCATCTTCCTATCTTCAGTGCACTATGCCTTCTGGACGATGACCAGAGTTTCTTGGTTTGTGGGTTGTTGTTTTGTTGTTGTTTTTGTTCTTGCTTCTATTATGGTTTCTTTTTTTGTGTCTTGTATTTGTATGTTGTGAACCCCCCTGAGATCTATGGATGAAGGGTGGTGTACAGATTTAATAAATGATGATGATGATAATGATGATGATGGTGGTAGTTTTTTTGCTCTGATCTTGGAAGTGGGGATGTGGGGATCATTTGAAAAAAAAATAGGCAGTTTTCATTCAACTACTGTATGTATTTAGCCAAACATTTCCCCCGTAATTAATTGCCCCTTGGCTCTGCAGTCCTTGCAACCCAATCCTATGCATATTTACTCAGAAAACCCACTGATTTCAGTTGACTTTAATTTTAGGTAAGTATTAGGTGGGTTGTTGTTGTTTTGTTTTTTTAAGGACTGCACTCTTAGTTTATTTCCATTTCTTATTGGAGTGGCCCAGTGGCTGACAGCCTCCAGACTAATAGTTCAAGCCAAGCAATTGATTTATTCATATCTTTCTACACCCGAGATATGAAGCGAAATTGATTTTCATCTCTCGGCCAAGCCTTGCAAAAAGTGCAGTGGCAACAGAGCTGTGGGTACTGGCGGTATTATTGGGAGAAAAGGCTAACTAACTGCAGTGGAAGTCTCTAAGGTTGAGTGACCTTCAATGACTTGCATATAGAGATTATCAACCATCATAGCTAAAGTAACAGACCATGAACGATGTCCAATTCTTTGGAGGTTAAATAGTGCAGATAATCACAATTATGCCGGGTGCCAGGGTCAAAAGAACTGTTCATCACTTTTCTGCCTGTTTGAAGAATCTTTTAAAGTACTAAGTGATACATCATCCCTGTCAGTATGTTATATGGGAATTAAATGAAGCAAGCTCTCCAAGAGATTTCTGACAGCGCATCATCTTCTATGTCTCTGCCCCATTCATTCATCCTACATAGGTTTAGGCAGATGTGAAACCTCAGCATTCCTGCAGCTAATTTGACACTGTGTGTGACATCATGGCTCAGTTCCTGATTCTGATCCAGAACATCTTCCAACGCCCCACCATAGAGACAAGCAAGGTGATTTCACCAGAATTCTAGAGACTCCCTGTGCCAATATGATAATGTAATTGAAAGAAAGAAATCCTACATTTGCACATTTAGAATTAACCTCATTTCTTACGAGTAGGGATGTGGATGGAGCTGTGGTCTAAACCACTAAGCCTCTTGGGCTTGCCAGTCAGAAGGTCAGCAGTTTGAATCCCCGTGACAGGGTGAGCTCCCATTGCTCTGTCCCAGCTCCTGCCTACCCAACAGTTCCAAGACACGCCAGTGCAAGTAGATAAATAGGTACCTCTGCGGCAGTTTCTGTGCACTCTGGTTTCCATCACGGTGTTCCGTTGCACCAGAAGCGGTTTGCTCATGCTGGCCACATCACCCGGAAAGCTGTCTGTGGACAAACGCCAGCTCCCTTGACCTGAAAGCGAGATGAGCGCCACAACCCCATAGTCACCTTTGACTGGTCTTAACCATCCTTTACCTTTTAACCTTACAAGTGCTTGGAGGTTAAATCTATGTTGGAGAAAGTGCCCAGAAATAATCTCTCTCTCTCTCTCTCTCTCTCTCTCTCTCTCTCTCTCTCTCTCTGTGTGTGTGTGTGTGTGAGAGAGAGAGAGAGAGAATGATTGATTTAAAACATTTCTCTGCCAACTTTTCGATAAAATATTTCCAAGTCAGCATGCAACAAACATTTATAATAGCATGCATGCATGCATGCATGCATGCATGCATGCATAAATAAGTAAATAATAGATAAATAAAGTATCAGTAGTTTTCAGCAGCTGCACCACCTTGAACACCATTAAAGGTATAGGAAAATAAGATTGTTATCCAGGCACCTGATGTTTACCAAGTTTGAGGCCAAGAGTGGAAATTTCACAGCTGAGGTGTCACCACTGCATTCACAAGACCTGGTGGTAGTACTTCATAAGAGACCTGAAAAGTACCTCAAAAGAGTGCCTAAGTCAGAACTCTACCAATGTTATTTGCTAGCAATCCAGGGAGAATCCAGTCCTGAACTCCATAGTGACGTTGCTCACTTTGAGCTCTTCCCCTTCTTTCCCCAGCAACAGCCTGTGGCTCCACAGGGGACCTCAAGAGTCAATTGTCGTTGAGCCCTTTCCTCTTAAATTCTAAGTGAGCGGCGAGTATGTGGGGATGGTGGAGCTTCTATGCTCTCCAAGGACGTCTCTGCTGGCTCCCCCTCCTTCTCCTAACACCTCATAACTTGGCAGCTCTGAGTTCTGCTGTAATGCAAACCTGTCTACCTCTTGAAACTGTCAGCATTTTGCTCCTCTGTTGCTGGATGTGTGATCGTTATCTCACATGCCTCTGTTTACTTTCCAGGCTTGGAAGGTGTGAGAACGGAAGCCACTCTTATCTCTTCCGCTCTATTGTACTGTTGTAGTTTCTCTGTCTCTTGGAAAAGAAGTGAGAGGACGCCATGATTTCTTTGTCCTGTATATAAAGGTAAAGGTACCCCTGACCGTTAGGTCCAGTCACAGACGACTCTGGGGTTGCGTGCTCATCTCGCTCTATAGGCCGAGGGAGCCGGCGTTTGTCTGCAGACAGCTTCTGGGTCATGTGGCCAGCATGACTAAGCTGCTTCTGGCAAACCAGAGCAGTGCATGGAAACGCCATTTACCTTCCCGCCTGAGCAGTACCTATTTATCTACTTGCACTTTGATGTGCTTTCGTAGGAGCAGGGACCGAGCAACGGGAACTCACCCCGTCGCGGGGATTCGAACCGCCAACCTTCTGATCGGCAAGCCCTAGGGTCTGTGGTTTAGACCACAGCACCAAACACATCCCTCCTTGTCCTGTATATATTGCTTAATAAATACTTAGAATACACACACCAATGCTCCACTTTGTTTGCGCTAAACTCTGCTGGTTTAGCTGGTGTGCGCATAGCCTTCAAGATTGTGTCGCTGGTGTGCACCTGGACTGATGATTTTTTTTAAAAAATACTTTATTTAAGGTTCAACAATAACAAAAAAACCACAATAACTACTACATCAGTTCATTACAATTGACCATCTTTAACAGTAGTTGAAAAATTACAGAACATCACTTTAACTTGCTCAGATTTTCATATTTAACTTTTATCTCTTTATCTCTTTCTTAGCAGATCAAAAAGAAAAAGAAAAGGACCCAAAAGAAGAAGGTAGAAAGAAAAAGAAGAAAAGGGAGAAAAAATAGATTTAAAGAATTAGAAGAAAGAAAGAAAGAAAGAAAGAAAGAAAGAAAGAAAGAAAGAAAGAAAGAAAGAAGGAAGGAAGGAAGGAAGGAAGGAAGGAAGGAAGGAAGGAAGGAAGGAAGGAAGGAAGGAAAATAAGCACATTTGACTTCCGATTAGACTCATTGTATTATTAATTCTATTATTTTTTCACACACAGTTCCAGATTACTGTATTACTTCCTTTGTTTTCATCAGATACCAAAAACATTATCTTTCTTATTTTACAAGAATCGTTCTAGTTCTGCCAGGAGCTGTTTATTAGACTGATGATTTTTGAGTGTCCCGGGGTTGCGCCTCATCAGGAAGACACCGGAGAGGTTTGTCTCATCTCTGGGGCTGCGTGTGACCCCCAGGCGTATTCCGACAGAAACTACCGGAGAAGGGGGGGCGATGCCCTTACTCCCCCACTCCTCCAAGGGAAGCAGAGGAGTAGGAGGGGGCAATCACCCGCTCTCTCTTCAGTCCCATCCCTGACATTTAGGAAGCTTCACTGGGCAGATTTATATGAGTAGGTGGCGCTGTGGGTTAAACCACAGAGCCTAGGGCTTGCTGATCAGAAGGTTGGTGGTTCGAATCCCCATGACGGGGTGAGCTCCCGTTGCTCGGTCCCAGCTCCTGCCAACCTAGCAGTTCGAAAGCACGTCAAAGTGCAAGTAGATAAATAGGTACCGCTCCTAAAGGCCATAGAATGTTAATCAGCCAAAGGCTTGTGTAAGGGTGACTTCCTACAGGGAGCCAGCCCCCATCATCCTGACGTCCACCTCGCCAAGCACAGGGAGCAGCAGTGGGTCTGAAGCAGCCAGGGGGGAGGGGAAAGACTCGGAGGGAAAGAGAAATCTGCGGGAGGAACAATGGGAAAGCTTGGGGGTGGAGAGATGCAGGCAAGAGCTCAGGGATGCTGGAGACCCCTGCCACCGCCCGCTCAGGGAAGAGACTGAGAGGGCATCGCTCCTTCTGGCGCAAGAGTTAAGGAAAGCACCGTGACTCAGGTCAAGGGGGAGGCGTTTTGGGGTGCCCCGACTACTTTGCTGGTGTAAGCCATTGCTGGATTCTGACTCAGAATGAGAGGTCATGTTTTAATCTGCCTCTGCACTGTAAATATCTTGCACAATAAAAGTCTTTAAAGACAAATTGGACTCAAGCGGAGTTACTCTAGAGTAGCCACGGCGACCCTCTGACAGCTTGGTTATAGAGAAATGTTTTTGCCTGGTGCCTAAAGATATATAATGAAGGTGCCAGGCGAGACTCCCTGGGTAGAGCATTCCACAAATGGGGAGCCACCGCAGAAAAGGCCATTTCTCATGCAGCCAACCTCCAGACCTCTCATGGAGGAAGTAGATGAAGAAACAGCTCAGAAGATGAATGCAAAGCCCAACTGAATCCTGACAAGAAGGAGGTGTTGTTGAAGGTAGTTCTTATATATAGGAACAGATGAACAGCCTGCTCTACGTCCTTAGGAGTCAGGAGGTGGGGAAGAAAAGTGGGAAAAACCTGATATTGACAGATTCACCCATCCATACTTGCACCTATAGAACACTATTCATTATGTCTGCATTGTGTTGCTCTAGTAAAAATACATTAACTTCTTTCCCTGCAAGAAGAAAACCTTATTCAATTGAGAGAGTAATATAAGTTGAAATGTTCACATTAAGCACTAGGAAAAATAATAATCCTACCATTCAAGATAATAATAAAAAGTTGTCACGTAGCAAATTACTCTTGGCTACCACTTAATTTTCCACAACATTCAAAAATGAAAGGGTGATTAATACCAAGCCTTCAGATCGCCCTTCTTCTATTATCCACATTCAGCCACAATTATGGCAATAAAAAGACAAGGCAAGAAAAAATAAATTACAGCTATTGAAAAACTGAACTGCATGTGGCACAAAATAGCCACAAGATAACAATATTGGAGCAGAGCGATGGGTCTCGTATAGAGGTAAGCTGGAATTTAGACATGTAAAATTATCTAAATTAAAATTAGGAATATTTTCTCGTGAATTGTGCAGGCAAAGTAGCAACATCTGTAGCGGGGCAGTGCGGAGCTGCGGTCCTCCAGATACTACTGGACCTTCAATTACCATCATCCCTGCCCGTTAGTGGAGTTGGCAGCGAGGGCTGGGATGGTGCAACAGGCTTTATTTATCCTCTACACCCTGCCCCCTGGCATACATGGCTACACGCCCTAGGTGCCAGCAAACCATAGTACACCACTGGTTAGGTCCATTCTCATGACAAGAAGAAGGCCAGTGGTGGAGGGAGGACTTCCTTCCCCTAGAAGTGGCTGAGCTATTTGCATCTGCAGCTGCTTCCTTGTAAGGAGCAATATCTGCAAGGCACCTAAATCAAAGTGCAATAAAATGTTGATGCTGACTTTTAAAGCCCTAAATGGCCTCAGTTCGGTATACCTGAAGGAGCGTCTCCACCCCCATCATCCAGCCCGGACACTGAGGTCCAGCTCCGAGGGCCTTCTGGCGGTTCCCTCACTATGAGAAATGAGGTTCCAGGGAACCAGGCAGAGGGCCTTCTCGGTAGTGGCGCCCACCCTGTGGAATGCCCTCCCATCAGATGGCTGTGATTACTGAATAAACTAATTGGTAAGAACTCTTCTTTTCTTTTATCTGCACCTTTGCTGCCACTGGGGGAGGGATCTGATTCCCCAAGCCTGACATTAATCCATATTCATTAAGAGCATGTGGCTCAAAGTAGGATATAGTATGGCTGTTTTCTATGGCACAAAACATAACAAAGATTGAGAAGACTGACATAGGAACAGAGGAAACAGAGGAACTAGGAGCATTTCCTGGTCCTACCCAGAGACACCAGAGACCCTTGGCATGCAACGCAGATGCTCTCCCTTTGAGCTATGGTCCATATAGAAGTTACACACATAGATGCAGCATAACTGTGACATGTATAGTTTGGCACTGAGAAAGTTCAAAGTCTTGTGTGATAGCAGAAGTCATTCCATTGCAAATTTGCACTCCCAGAGCAGTAGCAAATGTGCCCCTGTTTTTGAGACAGAGCAGAGTCTTGTTGAAAAATCAACATGCTGATTTGATTGATTGAATGAATGATAGAAAATAAATAAATAGCACACACACACACCACTTGCTAACAATCAGGCTCAATAGTGATCCCAAAAGGGAACATATCACGATGTATAAACTGTGAACTCTTTTTAAAAAATATGTTTTTAATTAAAAATGCCACTTATGAGATGCCAGCTGGTGAATATTGTTTTGCTGATGTATGACATCCTCTCTGACACCCACAGCACGGTACCTCCTTGCCAAATTGTATGCCAGGCTCCCACAATGCCAATTGCTCAAATGCTGACATTTCCGAAAAATGGTGGACACCAACAGGAGGCTTGGAAAGGCTGTTTAACTTTGCCGTTTCCAACAGAAAATAGTGTTCCACACCATGGGAGCCTATACTGTAATTGTGCTGAAAGACAAATAACATCCATCTCTATTATACCTTTTAAATGCTATTTTACTAATTTTTGGAATGCTGTGTAGCCCTTGGCAGATATCCTGTATGAGTACATTCCAGGCCGACTCAGGGATGGTGGGGTTCATTGGCAGTGTACGATCTGGTGAATCCCAAGCAGCCATGACTGTGGCCAGAATTGTGATTTCCCCAAAATACGGTGCTCCAGAAGTTCAATTGCCCCATGGCATTGTGGGTAAAAACAACAACGCACATGATGGCTGTCATGTTTTGATGTCAGCACCAGGTTTTGTTTTGTTTTGATTTACCCACAATGTAATGGATTGACAAAACATCCAGGGCATAGGATTTTGGAAAAAACTAAGATGTTGGCCACAGCTGTGGTTACTGGGAACCCAGAACAAACACCCTGGAAGAGATCGTCATTGGCAGTGAATCCTGGCAGGGCTGACACCAAGGGCCCCAAGACTCATCATCATCATCATCATCATCATCATCATCATCATCATCATCATCATAAACTTCATTGCACTAGCCAAAGGCCATGGCATCATTCACAATGGGAACAAAAAGAAAAGCAACAATAACCATAAAAACCATAAAAAACATCAGGCACTGCAGATACAATAAACCATGATCACATCTCCTAAAAATTATTTGTTGCATACTGTGCAATAGCAAGGGGTTCCCAGGTAGAATGTCCGAATCACCTTTGCAACTGACCACTATTTTATCTAGTCCCAAGACTCACAGTGTCCCCTCCCAGGCCCAGCCTGCTATCCACTCACTCATCGCAGGCACTGGCAGAGGAACGGGGGGGCAGGGAGAGCCCACCGCCCCCGGCACGATGGGGAGGGCGGTGCCATCACGGCCGAACCCCTGGACATGCACCACACAGACCCCCGCCGCACCGGGTGCCATGCAGGCAGCGCGTCATGCCCCCAGGATGCACGCCACACCCCCAGGACACGTGGGGTGGCCAGCCACACTCCCGCCTGCTCTCCGCCCCCGGTGCTGGAGCATGCAGCTTCACCACTGATCGCAAGGTCCAGTTCCCATCGGCAGCTGCTGGCTAGCCATTCATCCCCACCTTCCAACTTCCTACTTCATGCGGGCTCTGAGACAGGGCCAAGGAGGTGCTTATTCTCAGAGAATAATTCCAGGTGAGGAGGCCAGGCGTTGCATGCACTGCTATGGATCACCACAGCAGTGAGAAAGGCGTTTTAAACTTCTGGCTGTGACATCTGTCACCCTGTCACCCCATTGATCACCAGGGTTGATTTGGCTGATCTGGCTGGCTAGGTGGGTTTCTCCTTCCTCCCTCACTGCTCCATGTGCGTCCCTCCCGAAGCTGCGCACTCGGTGGAAGAGGACGACCATCCCAGATAGAAGGAGTGTAGCATTTTTCAGTCAAGGGTATACGATAGCTGCGCTCCCCTGCTAGAACCTCCAAACAAGCTCGGGGGAAAAACAACCCCTGGGTTTAAGAATGTGGATCAAAACCTCTGACATAACCCATGTCTTGTTTTCTGGTACGAGTAAAATGTAATTTGATGGTAAAACCCCTTTGTCGACCTACTTGTAGACTTGGGTCCATCAATTTATAGTAATTTCATCTAAGTTATCGCAGACAATGCTAATCTTCTTTGGGAGGTAGGGGGAAGGTGTGGGCACTGCATACCCTTGAGTATCCCCAGAAAAACATGGGGTCTAAACCACAGAGCCTAGGGCTTGCTGATCAGAAGGTCGGCAGTTCAAATCCCCATGATGGGGTGAGCTCCCGTTGTTCGGTCCCAGCTCCTGCCAACCTAGCAGTTCAAAAGCACGTCAACGTGCAAGTAGATAAATAGGTACCGCTCTGGCGGGAAGGTAAACGCTGTTTCCGTGCGCTGCTCTGGTTCGCCAGAAGCAGCTTAGTCATGCTGGCCACATGACCCAGAAGCCGTCTGCAGACAAACGCTGGCTCCCTTGGCCAGTAAAGCGAGATGAGCACTGCAACCCCAGAGTTGTCCGCGACTGGACCTAATGGTCAGGGGTCCCTTTACCTTTACCTTTACAGAAATGGCTTGGGGAGGGGAAAACTTAAGGTAACAAACATGTGTGTTTCCCCTCATTGTGCCACATACTATAGAAGCATAGTTAAGGATCTGAACTACAGTGGTACCTCGGTTTATGAACACAATTGGTTCTGGAAGTCTGTTGATAAACTGAAGCGTTCATAAACTGAAGCGAACTTTCCCATTGAAAGTAATGGAAAGTGGATTAATCCGTTCCAGACGGGTCCGCGGAGTACTCAACCTGAAGCGCACTTAACCCGAAGCAGGGGTGTAATTGGTTCTGGAAGTCTCTTCATAAACTGAAGCGTTCATAAACTGAAGCGAACTTTCCCATTGAAAGTAATGGAAAGTGAATTAATCCGTTCCAGACGGGTCCGCGGCGTTCGTAAACCGAAAATTCACAAACCGAGGTGTTCATAAACCGAGGTTCCACTGTATAGAGGGGACAGTTTTCACTGCACAATGGTCCCCCAAACTTTGAAAGCAGATTCCAGTTATGAAGACGCTATCCAGAAACAACAAGAGAGGGTAAATAAAAAAATTCCTTCAGTAGCACCTTAAAGACCAACTAAGTTTTTATTTTGGTATGAGCTTTCGTGTGCATGCACACTTCTTCAGATCTTTACTTCGACCCAGACCAACACGGCTACCTACCTGTAACAAGAGAGGTTAGTCAGTGAATTAGCTGATATGTTTCTGCCCTTCCATCTAGCCTCGATCACCTTTGAGGATTTCATCTCCATGCAGCTCATTAAGTTTCCTTTAGCTTCTCTCTCTATTGAACTCTTTTCTAAATCCCCAATGGTTGAGATGGCACCGTTTGGTTGCGTCTATCCCCAATTAATCTGGCGCCTCCTTTTTTCTATCTTTCGCAGGGGTCTGCCCTCGCTAGCCCACGGGGTCCGCAAAAGGTCTTCACCCTGTTACAAGCCTTTAACTGGCTTGCCAATAGAAATAAATGAACCTGACAAGATGTTGAGGTTGCATTGCTAAATGGGAGAGAACGGGAGCCGTTTGTGAAAATGGATCTCTGCAAAAAAAACAGACCAGAGGCTCACTGAGAAACAAAGACTTGCGGATTTTATCAGACTTGACACCCGCAGAACAATTTAATTAACTATCTTGCATATAAACAGTACATGGGTTAGCCAACATGGGGGCACACCAGATGTTAGTAGACTACAATTCCCATCATCCTTGAACCTTGCCCTTGCTGGTTGAGGAAGATGGGAATGGAATTACGGCATCTAGAAGGCACCTTGTTGGTTACCAATTGTATAGTGGAAAGAGCAGGGATGAGGGACCTAGATGCCCCTCCATATATTGTTGGACTAGGGGCTCATCCTCACCAACTGCTCTGCCATTTTCCCTAGGGGTAATTCGTGGTTTAGCACCAAATTGGAGCAAATGGAAATTGGGTTTAATGCAGAATGCCATTTCTTCTGATTTGTTTGCAATAGAGCAGGTTTTCCAGAGGAATGTGGTGGGACAAAGGCAAAAGCTCCATGCTTTCAAGGCATGAGAATAGCAGAGGTATGGGCAAGTCCTATCTCCCATCAACCCTGACCATTGGCCATACTAGCTAAGGCTGGTGGCACCCACCCTGTGGAATGCCCTCCCATCAGATGTCAAGGAGATAAATAATTATACAACTTTCAGAAGAATCTGAAGGCAGCCCTTTATAGGGAGGTTTTAAATGTTTGGCAGTTTAGCATGCTTTTATATTGGTTGGAAGCCTCCCCAAGTGGCCGGGGCAGCCCAGTCAGATAGGCGGGGTACAAGTAATAAAATGATTATTATTAAGTCACCAGGGTCTGCCTTACAACCAAGAAAGAAAACCCCATCAAACTGCTACTCTTGCTTCACTGACCCTTTTCTTTGGGGGGTGGGATTACAATTTGGCAACTTAATGCATGCATCTTTTGCTATCCATGAAAGATTCCACCAACAGTGTCACCGGAAAATTTTACACATCACTTGGGAAGACAGGTGAACTATTGCCAGTGTACTGGAAGAAGCAAAGATCACCAGTGTCGAAGCAATGATTCTTCAACATCAACTTTGTTGGACTGGTCATGTTGTGCAGATGCCTGATTGTTGTTGTTGTTGTTTAGTCGTTCAGTCATGTCCGACTCTTCGTGACCCCATGGACCATAGCACGCCAGGCACTCCTGTCTTCCACTGCCTCCCGCAGTTTGGTCAAACTCATGCCTGATTACCATCTTCCAAAGCAACTACTCTATTCTGAACTTAAAAATGGAAAGTGTAATGCTAGTGGTCAACAAAAGAGGTTTAAAGACTCTCTCAAGGCAAATCTTAAAAACATCAACAACTGGAAAACACTGGGCTGCAAGCACTCCAGTTGGAGAACAGCCTTTACCAAAGGTGTCATGGACTTTGAAGACGCTCAAACTCAGGATGAAAGGGAGAAACTTGCTAAGAGGAAGGCACGTTTGGCAAATCCACACTGTGATCAATTCCTACCTGGAAACCTATGTCCCCACTGTGGAAGGACATGTGGTCCAGAATTGGCCTCCACAGTCAGTTATGGACTCACTGTTAAAACCGTGTTTCTGGAAGACAATCTTACTTGGCTACAAGTGATCGTCAAAGAAGAAGAAGACCAGACAGTGTCATTCTCAGAATTTAGTTCATGGAGAAGGCAGCAGCATTGTTTGTATCTTGTCGGGGACGCTGGTGAATAAGAGGTCAGCCACCAGCTGCACTGTTAACTCTGAAAACTGGCACTCTAAATAGCAAAGCACAAAGATCATCAATTCCACACAGTGTTATAATACTGAGCTCAGCATTTTGCTTCCTCAACAGCACCTTTTTTTCTGTTCTGGTTTATGACTGAATTCTAGTACATGAACAACCCATTAAGCTCCAACACCTGCAGTGCCTTTATCTGAAGAACACTTCATCATGTAATACGCCACATGTATAATAGCATTGTGGTGGCGCTAAAGGAAAGAATAGTGCTGGTGAATTTATTTAAGGTCGGGAAAGCAAAGTGGCTGGGCCGTGTGATTTCCGCACCCTTGACTACAACCTTAGAAATCAATCAGCATTTCTACTCTTTATGCAAATTTTTATTAATCACGAATAGCACGAGGGACCACCCTTACACTGTGTGTGACTTGCAACACAATGTTGTCTTGCTGTAGGAAGACGGTGTAATATTATAGCTAAGAGAGTGAGCAATGAGCAAGGAAACCTCCGGTTCAAGTTTCTCCTCTGGAATGGACTTGTTTGGTGGTTATAGGAAAGCCTCTCACTGTGTTCCCCTCCCATTGACCTGCCTTACAGGGTTGTTGTTACTGACAGGGCCTTCTTACCCTTAGGCGCTAGGGGTGCAGGGCACCTAGGCGCCGGGCTCGCAGGGGCGCCAGGCCGAGAGTCCGAGGCCTAGATTTGGAGTCCGGGGATTGGGAAGAGCCGACAGCTGCTGCCAAGTGGAGCAGAGCCCGTCAGAGTGCCGCAGCTCTTCTGCTGCGGGTGAGTGAGGCACTGAGGCAGCCGGCTGGCTCTGCCCTCCTGTGTGCTTGGGATTGGCGGGCTGTCGAGAGGCCCACCCAGTGCATGCTGCTCACATGAGCCTTGGGCTCGACTGTTGTTGCACTGGGCTCCACTTGCCCACCCCACCCCCAGGCACTCGGCCCCAGCCTAGCTCTCCTGCCACTGCTGCCACCTTGGGCTCTTGTGTTGTAGCTCTGCTGTCTGCGCCTTGCCGGCCCGCCCTCGAAAAAAGTTAATAACTTTGCCCCCCCCCCCAAAAAAAAGGTCGACAACTCTGGGCAATCGGGGGGGGGGAGGTGCCAGATGGATCTTTGCACCCCGGCACCGCATATGCTGAAGACGGCCCTGGTTACTGAGATAATCGCTCTGGGCCTGGAACATCCAGAATGGTTGCCTCTATAATGGTTTTCACAAATGCCCTCATGAATTCTGCACGAATGTTCCATAGATGAAGTGGAAGCAATGTCTAAATGCCATTAATTATTGATGCATAGTGCAGTTGTGCAATTCCAGAAAAATGATCCAAAGGTACAGGATGGGGTCATCTTGCTGAACCTAAGCAGATTTGGGTGTGGTCACTGCTTGGAGAACACGAGAGAATCATCTGTATTCTGTCTTGAAACAAGAACAGCAGACTGTAAATGAAATACATCCGTATCAGTATTGATAAGACACTTCATGAACATTTCCACTGATGTTCCTATGATATGGGCAAAGTTACCATGTTCATATTCGGGTTGGATGGGCCAGCATATTTCCTTTATATGTCAATTTTGCATGTCTTCTTAAGTCTGTCCTAGCAGATTTCTGCACTGATCTGCAAGAAAATTCATACATAATTACAAATTTTCTCAGAATGTTTTCTAATTTTTTTTTTATCCTAGAAAACTCACTGCTGGAAATGTAAGGAAAAAGAGGGCACCTTTTATCACATGTGGTGGAATTGTAAAGAAGAAGAAGAAGAAGAAGAAGAAGAAGAAGAAGAAGAAGAAGAAGAAGAAGAAGAAGAAGAAGAAGAAGAAGAAGAAGAAGAAGAAGGAGAAGGAGAAGGAGAAGGAGAAGGAGAAGGAGAAGGAGAAGGAGAAGGAGAAGGAGAAGGAGAAGAAGAAGAAGAAGAAGAAGAAGAAGAAGAAGAAGAAGAAGAAGAAGAAGAAGAAGAAGAAGAAGAAGAAGAAGAATGGGATATTATATATAATGGATTTTAAAAATGTTTAAAATAACTTTTGTCAAAAGACCAGAAGTCTTTCTCTTCGGCATTTTAGGTGCAGATATACCGAAGGATTTGAGAAGACTGTTTATGTACACGACTATATCTGCAAGGATGCTGCTATCCCAGCGATGGAAAGAGGAGAATATACCGACAAAGGCGGATTGGCAGATGAAAATGCTTGATTATGCAGAGATGGCTAGACTGACTGGGAAAATCAGAAATCAGGAGGATCAAAACTGCAATAGAGAATGGGACAAATTGAGATTGTATTTAAAAGAACACTGTAAACACTTGAACTCTCTGGCAGGCTTTGAATAACTCTTGCAATGTCACAAAGACTTTGCACATATTGGAGGACTGTAATTTGGATGAACTATGATATGCAGTTGACTAAAATATTTAAAGGGCCCACAGAGGGGAAGGGAAGACCTAAGATTTGGAAGAATCTTGTTTTAGGTTTAATATTTAAAAAAAAGTCAATCGTGTGATTTATTTTGTAAAACTAATAAAAATTATTTCAAAATAAATATAAAAATAGAAAACTCATTTTAAGCACAGGTCTGCATGAGCTACCAAACAAAATACAACATATAGGCCATACTCTTGACCCCACCCTAGATTTTGCAGTCCTAAGCTGGTGTGGGGAGGGCAGCAGGTTTATTAAACCAATGGTGGCCCCCCGTCACAGTTGGTAGGCTGTGATGGCTCAGTAGAGGGAAAGTTGTACAGTTGTACTTAATAATTCAATTCTGAACAGATGCAAAGCACGGAAATGAAGCCAAATCTACTTAACCGAAGTAGCTACAGGTTGCATAAGCAAGTACTGTCCAAAATGTTGCACACCTTCCTCTAGATAAATACATCTTGTAGTCAGAGCCCATAGCTGCCAAGTTTTCGCTTTTCTCGCGAGAAAGCCTATTCAGCATAAGGGAAAATCCCTGTAAAAAAGGGATAACTTGGCAGCTATGGTCAGAGCCACCAGTGCAAACCTGGTTATCTCCCATGTTGAATCAATGAAAACTACAGATTTTCCACTGAGCAAGTATACAATTTTCCATGTGTCCTGTTTAATTAAGCAGAAACGTACTGGAACCACACGACTCCTGCCCCTAGAGGTTCCTATTCAATTTCCCATACAAACCTGACGAGATTAGAATTGGGTATCAAATAGGTTTATTTAAACACACACACACACACACACACACACACACACACCCTTGCTTCATTCTTTCCAAATTTCTTTTGAGTAGCCTCCACAGAGATGTAGATAGTCTAAATGCTGAATATTAAACTTTAATTACTTATTTCTCTGTTACGCAAGTGTGATAACTAACATTCAGGAAGAGATCTATGCATCGCGGCGTTTGCAAGCACTCTGCAGCAGCGAGCAAATGAAAAATGACTCGGCAACCTATCACCAATCTCTGTCGGCACCTCCTGCCCCTCCGGCTGAACAGTGGGACGCCATCTGGTCTTCTATTAACAGTAAATGGAAGATTCTTATTTATTTATAAGCGTCATTAATCTGATAGCTTTGAACGCAATTTGTTTTCCAAAGGAGAGAGCATGGAAGGTTTGCTTGGCACCATCAGGGCAAATAAAATGGATGGTTTATTCGAAACCCCACAATATTTAATCCCTGGTAAATTACGTTGCGGGAAGAGTTTAAAATTTTTGCCATTGCAGCCGTCATATAAACACAGAAACAAGTGCATATAAGGAAGTGTATTCATTGTGTAGCGAGGTGTGTTGTTTGGGAGCAACAACGATGCAGAGACTGGTGTGGATTAGAAGTGGCCACAATCTGTATTGATTACAGGATTCCTTACCAGAGTTTGGTAGGAATCCAAGCACCAATTTTCTTTTTCTTTTTCTTTTTTCCCCTCTCATGAAACTTTATTCAATTTGTAAAACATTACAGAAAGCAAAAAAAACCAAAACCTGCAAACACGTACATCTGTACGAAGAATAAAATACATCAACCCAAAAAAAACCCCAAAGACACAATTATCTCCCTCCCTCTCCCCTTCCCCCTTTCCCCCTATCCCTCCTCCCGCCCTCTTCTTTTTCTCCCTTCCCACCCACTTTCCCCCACCCCTTGCCCATTCCCTCCATCGTTTTGATTATATCATACATTATATAAAGAGAAAAGGGGGGGAAAGAGGGGGGTGAGAGCAAGTGAAGATGAAAACAGTGAAAAAGAAAGAGGGCCTAACTATTTTTTCTATATTCATTTCTTTTCGTATCAGACTTCCTGCCAATTCCTGATGTATTTCTTTAAACTTAGACAAATGTACTTAACCCAGTATAATTCTCTAAAGCACTTATCTAATACGTTCTTTCCTCTTAGTGCATCAAAGCTCATTATTTGATTTTAATTTTTTCTCTCCCAATTTCCCATCTGCTGGAAACTTTCACATGTGCTGGGAACTTGCCTGATCCCACAAGCAAGATGAGTGTTTTGGAAGCTAATACTAGCCCCTAGGCCTGAAGCAATACTGGTAGTGTGATAGCCCAACACAGGTGGAAAATACTTCCAGACAATATTGATCAATGATCCACAATACTACACCAAAAATCACATTGAAAAACCCATCTTCCTGTAGAGAAGATGCTACACAAACTCTTGCCGTCTATTATGACTGTAATTTGGAAGCCTTGATAAAGATGATGATGATGATGATGATGATGATGATTATTATTATTATTATTATTATTTATACCCCGCCCATCTGGCTGGGTTTCCTCCACCACTCTGGGTGGCTTCCAACAAAGATTAAAATACATTAAAATATCACAGATTAAAAACTTCCCTAAAGAGAGCTGCCTTTAGGTGTTTTCTAAATGTCAGGTACTTGTATATCTCCTTGAACTCTGATGGGAGGGTGTTCCACAGGGTGGGAGCCACTACCGAGAAGGCCCTCTGCCTGGTTCCCTGTAGCTTTGCTTCTCGCAGTGAGGGAACCGCCAGAAGGCCCTTGGCGCTGGATCTCAGTGTCTGGGCTAAACGATGGGGGTGGAGACGCTCCTTCAGGTATACGGGACCAAGGCCGTTTAGGGCTTTAAAGGTCAGCACCAACACTTTGAATTGTGCTCGGAAACATACTGGGAGCCAATGTAGGTCTCTCAGGACCGGTGTTATGCGGTCTCGGCGGCCACTCCCAGTCACCAGTCTAGCTGCCGCATTCTGGATTAATTGCAGTTTCCGGGTCACCTTCAAAGGTAGCCCCATGTAGAGAGCGCATTGCAGATTGTCAGTGATTCCAAAGGGAAAGGTGGATTAAGTAAGAAGTTAGAAATTTTCTTTGGTAAAGAAATTTTAAACATTTGAAATATATTTTATGCTGTATTCTGTCATAAAGTCCTTCACAGATTTGACTGTGTCCACAAAAATTTCAAAAACCAGGCCCCTTTATATTGTGTCAGGGGAGGGAGATGCTGTTTCTCTTCTTCTTCTTCTTCTTCTTCTTCTTCTTCTTCTTCTTCTTCTTCTTCTTCTTCGTCTTCGTCTTCGTCTTCGTCTTCGTCTTCGTCTTTGTCTTCGTCTTCCCCCACTAGGGAGAAGGCCCTCTGCCTGGTTCCCTGTAGGTTCACTTCTCACAGTGAGGGAACTGCCAGAAGGCCCTCGGAGTTGGACCTCAGTGTCCAGGTTGATATACAGAACAACTTTGAATAATTTGAAGAGGAGGGAAAGAAACTGAGGAATCTGTATTTTCAGAGACACAGATTTGTTTTCTCAGGTGGAAAAAGTGACTGGAAAAAGGGAAGAGACAAATTTAGGCTGGAAGCATACTACTGCGTGTTAAATAATCTCCCGTGCTTCCATAGAAGCTGTGAATATATCTGGATTCCTGGCAAAACTGAACTATTCTCCCCAAAATAATGGTACACTGGAAAAGGATGCAGAAGCCCTAGTGAGCGCTTACCCAAATGATCTGCAAACTTTTCCGTCCTCTAAACTAAAATGTTTTATTCATTTCTTAAGATACTGCAGGTGGATGGGATGGATCTACTGCACATAGTCATTTGAAGACAATTTACAGTAAGGATCTGGTTGAAGCTTCCCCAGATGTTATCATAGCTCTCTGCCTTTATCTAATTCTGCCAATTTTGAATAGGAGAAAGAGCATTCTCCAAATTAGTCTTTATTTTTTAAAAAATAAGTTACATTCCACAAAGCTACAGTCAAGACAGTCATCATTATCTGTTCTATATATAGACTGGGATCTTCTGAGAGAAATATTTTTTGGTAATCTCATCACTGAATTTGTTGACAAGAAAACTAGGCAGGGGGGAGAAGATGAGATGACTTTTAAAATATTCTGAATGCAGCTTGCAATTTTGTGTAAATATTTTCTTTAACTTTTGTCATAAAATGTTAATATTCTGATGTCAAATATAGCTGGGTTCCCCCCCAAGTATTATATATATATATATATATATATATATATATATATATATATATATATATATATATCCATCTGAGGGGGAAATGAAACTGACACAAGGTGTTGTGGAATTGTGCTGTGGGATTTCAGGGAGGGGCCCTCAAATAAGCATTTTGCCCTGGGCCTCTCAGTGTCTTAACAAGACCCCGGTGCCCTATGATACTCTGTTGACAGAAGACTTCACTTTAGTCCATTGCAATAGAGACACCAAACAGTGTCTAGGTTCTTAGCACCAACCCTAACAACTTGGCTCCACTCATCTCCACTCAAGTTCAGCCAGTTGGACCACCCCTATGAATACTCTGTACACCAAAAAGCCAGTTATCAAAGATCTTCTCCACCTCCATCTTCTCTCCCTTGTTTTCTCTTCTTTTTCTTGAACTTTGACCTTACTTCCTTTGAATCTGGCCTTGGTAATGAGAAGACAACCACATATCAATCTTCTAGGATAGACATCCCCAAACTTCGGCCCTCCAGATGTTTTGGACTACAATTCCCATCTTCCCCGACCACTGGTCCTGATAGCTAGGAATCATGGGAGTTGTAGGCCAAAACATCTGGAGGGCCACAGTTTGGGGATGCCTGTTCTAGGATGTGTTTCCATTATTATTATTATTATTATTATTATTATTATTATTATTATTCGTAGGAGGTCCAGGCCTCATGCTTCCTCACTCATCATAATTATGTTTACTTATTGTATTGAAAATTGGTCTGATTCAAACTTTTTTAAAACAACAACAACAACAACAACAACAACAACAACAACAACTCATCCATGCAATATGTTTTGAGAACCAGGCAGTCTCTGCTGATACATCCCATGGACTGGGATTGTCCAGAAATATAAATGTGGCTTCCTTCAAGCAGTTCCTATTGTTATGGTGACCGATAAACGTATTGCCACAGTTGTGGAAATCACTGCAATGACCCATGTAACCTGGTGTAATTCAAGAACACATATATGCCTCAGAAGAGTCAAGATGGAGGAGGTATTTTGAATGTCTGAAGCTGCCCTTAGTGCTGGAAATAGTACTGGGTACATATTTATAAGCTACTCTGCTATTTCTACTTCATGAGCCCCAAAGTTGAATGGCAAACAAGTTCTGGGAAACGGTGGGTCAATTGAAGTCCTGACAATATGACAAATCTGCCAAATGAGACATGGGAAGTCTACATCAAAGATGTAGCTCTCATTTATGGTATGTGAGAAATTTTAATGGATGGCTGATGCTATTCAGTGACTTCTGTCAAGGGTTACATGATATAACAGGGCTGTGATCGAGCCATGACAAGGGAAGAATTAGTAATCCCAAGGCTTCTGAATACCTAGCAGCTAAATATCTTGCTCTATGGATGCATGTGGCTGGAAGAGATCACAAAATCTTAGAATTGAAGATTTGGAAGGGACCCCAAGGGTCATCTCGTCCAAGTTGCTGCAATCATAGAATCATAGAGTTGGAAGAGACCACAAGGGCCATCCAGTCCAACCCCCTGCCAAGCAGGAAACACCATCAAAGCATTCTTGACATATGGCTGTCAAGCCTCTGCTTAAAGACCTCCAAAGAAGGAGACTCCACCACACTCCTTGGTAGCAAATTCCACTGCCGAACAGCTCTTACTGTCAGGAAGTTCTTCCTAATGTTTAGGTGGAATCTTCTTTCATGAAGTTTGAATCCATTGCTCCATGTCCACTTCTCTGGGGCAGCAGAAAACAATCTTTCTCCCTCCTCCATATGACATCCTTTCATATATTTGAACATGGCTATCATATCACCCCTTAACCTTCTCTTCTCCAGGCTAAACATACCCAGCTCCCTAAGCCGTTCCTCATAAGGCATCGTTTCCAGGCCTTTGACCATTTTGGTCGCCCTCTTCTGGACATGTTCCAGCTTGTCAGTATCCTTCTTGAACTGTGGTGCCCAGAACTGGACACAGTACTCCAGGTGAGGTCTGACCAGAGCAGAATACAGTGGTACTATTACTTCCCTAGATCTAGATGCTATACTCCTATACTCCAATGCAGGAATCTAAACTAAAGCATCCATGACAGATGGCCATGGATGTTTTCTTAAATGAGCATTGGTGGACCTTGCTGGCAACTGATAGTTGCTAGACATCTATGGACCCAGATGAGGGGTGAAACCACTCTTCTGCATTTGTCTGTGTGACATAGAGAAAAGCATGTTCAGGGCAGTCTCGAGCAGGTCGGGCGCCCTGGCGCTGAGGCGCGGAGATCGCTCCGGTGCTCCCGCCCTCATAGCGTGCAGCACGGCTTCCGTGTGGCTTCGTCGCGCAGTGCCCCGCCTGCCGGCCCAGTGCCCTGGCGCCCCACACCACCGGGACTATACCTAGAGCCGGCCCTGAACATGTTGATTGGTTGGGAAGAGAGGGAGGGAGGGAGGGAGGGAGGGAGGGAGGGAAGGAAGGAAGGAAGGAAGGAAGGAAGGAAGGAAGGAAGGAAGGAAGGAAGGAAGGAAGGAAGGAAGGAAGGAAGGAAGGAAGGAAGGATTCCCTGGAGGCCAAGATGCCCTTCGAAGTTCCCTCCAAAGTTTCCCACTTCTCCCAGAGTAGGAAAACCCCACACATTACAAACTCTTCAAAGGTCTGGTTCATGCACTTTAGAAAAGTTCCACAGGAAGTAATATTTAGGTTAGTTACAAAGTGGCAAACGTTCAACAATGCAGTTGAGCTGGAACAACCAGCTCAAATCTCTTCACATGCTAAGTTTCTCAGGTAGACCGGCCCGGGGGGAGGGCAATAGGATTGATCAATGAGTATGTAGTTTGTGCATCTGTGCATGCACAAGACGGCAGAATGTTAATCAATAGCTTACCTAGAAATTTATTTAGAGTTGTCTATATGATTGGGTAGAGACGCGGGTGGCGCTGTGGTCTAAACCACAGAGCCTAGGGCTTGCTGATCGGAAGGTCGGCAGTTTGAATCCCCATGACGTGGTGAGCTCCCGTTGTTCGATCCCACCCAGTTCCTGCCCACCTAGCAGTTCAAAAGAACTTCAAGTGCAAGTAGATAAATAGGTACCACTCCGGCGGGAAGGTAAACGGTGTTTCTGTGCGCTGCTCTGGTTCACCAGAAGCGGCTTAGTAATGCTGGCCACATGACCCAGAAGCTGTCTGCGGACAAACGCTGGCTCCCTCAGCCTAAAGAGCAAGATGAGCGCACAACCCCAGAGTCGTTCATGACTAGACCTAACAGTCAGGGGTACCTTTACCTTTACCTTTTATATGATTGGGTACTCAGTACATGATCTATGTAAGCAAAATGTCTACTAGTTACATCTGGGGCTTTCTATGCTTGGAATGTTTGCAAAATTCGAACTGTTTTTGCTTACTTAAAATCAATAAAAAAATTCTATTGGGGGAATCAACTGTTGCACCCATTTTCACACGAATGCTTCTACATGTATAGAGATAGCTTGCGGTGTAAAATGAAAAGCCCACATCAAAGAAACAGCGTTTGCACCAGTATTCTCATCTAATGAGAAAATAGATCCTATGAATTGCTGCTCCTGGAACTTCCTCTGAAATGCAGCAAACAAACACACAATGGAAAGTGACTCCAGCGCACTATGTCCCATGCTTCTCACCATGGCACTTCAAATTCGAAAGATCTGAGATATAATTTAACATGATGTTTCCTGATTGATGTCATCTTTCAGACAGAATAAATTGGAATAAGAAATGCAGATGACTTTTCTCATCTATGGAGACATATAAATATCTGAAGTTGCAATTCACATATTGGGTTTTTAAAAATTGAAAACAGAACTTCAATTTCACAGCAGAATAAAACCATTTAATGTACCACCCACATGTTATCTTCTCTTTTTAAAAAAGAAAAAAATGTTTTTCCCCCTAAGTGCATTTTATTTCTTGTATTTATTTAATGAGGTAATAATCTTTGCTGTCCTATGTATTTGAATAAAGCTGGGAATTACCCTCTTTTAGAAAATAAATTGTATTTTAAATATTCATAACATGAAATAATAATTTCCCCCTGCTGCAGTTACTGCTTTTAGACCGTGTTTTTATACAGGTAAGATAATTGTATACAATGCTATCCAATCAGATCTTGGTGGGAATGCATTATTGAAACAAGTAATATGAATGAAAATGGTTTCTTCCGATATTTTTTCATAATGAAGATGATCT
Source organism: Zootoca vivipara (assembly GCF_963506605.1). Lineage (NCBI taxonomy): Eukaryota > Metazoa > Chordata > Lepidosauria > Squamata > Lacertidae > Zootoca > Zootoca vivipara. The sequence continues at coordinate 121,152,501 of NC_083276.1, read as the reverse complement.
CATTACACAGATCTCCCTAAATGCAAAAATGTGAACACTGCAGTCATATATTTAAAGAATGAGATGTTCATATGCACCCAAACTAACATCACAATTGCTTTTCATAATCTCAGTGCATTTCCTGTGTTTTAAAAACCATATTTCATCATAACTGTGACTAAATAATCTCAAGGATATTCAGGAATGTGATACATGAAACCAATTATCTCCCCAAAGCATTCCCTTTTTTCCCTTTTATCAGTCTACAGAGTAGGCAAAGTGAATCTTAATATTGCTGTTCCTAGTCTTAAGTTGTTAACAATTTTGGTTCACTTTTCAATGGGTTTTTGTTTGTTTGTTTGTTTTGTTTTCTCAGTTAAAAAAAGTGACAAGGGAAATTTTATGGTTAGTATGTTCTCTCTTTTTTTAAATAGACTGGAGGTTTGATCTTCTTAACATCGCTATTACATTTCATTAATTACATTCCATTTATAATTGACCTGCCTAACGACAAATAATTACAATTACAACAAATAAAGGCTTGGCATATCTTGCTTTGCATGTCATGCATCTATCTCATATATTGGTTTCACCTTTTAAGTTACATTACTGAAATAAATGCACTTTTTGATGATATTCTAATTTCCCTAGTTCCACCTGTATTGTTGGACTACAATCCCCATCATTGCTGACCATTGGCCATGCTAGCTGGCATACTAGAATCTGACAATATCCAGCCTTTACCTGATGTCCAATCCCTGATTCAGAGGCAGTTTTGTTCAGGAGAATGAGCCGCATTTATGGAGGGAATGTGGATAATCCTATATAATAAAGTCCAAATGTCTCTACGTCCAGTCCCTGTGTCCCTGGGTTTGCACTACTGTGCATGCGCCCCACGGGCAGCCGTTGGGACTTGGAACGCAGAGACACTTGGAGCGCACGAGAGCAAGAGAGAGACAGACAAGATGGAGGCGGCAGCCGAATGAAGCGCCAGGCGGCGGCCGGATCCGCTCGAGCTTCTCCCTCCCTTCCCAGCCCTCAGGGCTACCTTTCCTGAGAGGGCAGAGAGAGCGCTGACAGCCATTGAAGCGTGTGGAGGGGGACGTCCGCTTCCTACAAAGGGGCCTGGTTGCGAACGGAGCCTCGGGGACCGGAGTCCTCCCTCCCTCCCCCCATCCTCCATACTTCCCCCATCCTCTTTTTCTTCCTCCTCCCACCGACAGACCCCTCGAAATCCTGGCTTTTTCGTAGCGGGAGCTCCATCTTGGTCCGCCTCCTCCTCCTCCGCCTCCTGCTCCCAACCCTCCCTGGCCCGTGAGAGGAGTGGCGGGGCTGCAGCCTTCCCTCCCTCTCTGCGCTCTGCCTTGGGGCACGACGGAAGAGCGACTTGGTTTACTTGCGTTCCCGGTGCGCCCCACAGCCGAGCGCAGAGAGGGAGGAAAGGCCACAGCCCCACCGCTCCTCTCACATATGTTCTAGCACCCGTTTATTTAACGGGCTCAATGACACTAGTCTATTCATAAAAATGTTTCTTGGCTGCATTTTCATTTATTAGATTTTCATCCCAAGCATGGAGCCAGGCGAACAGGATTTGAACCCTTGTGCAAAGTTGAAGCTGTGATGGATAATAATTAATCCCACCCAGGTAGATTTCCATGTTCTAAAGTTGCTTCATTATTGGGCCGGTGACTCTGATAGTTCTGCCCATTCTGTCTTGCACGAAAGTACAATGTTATCTCTATGGAATTGTTCACCGTTACATCTTACCTGCCTGGGACTTGAGAGTTGTATCCCACCAAGTTCTACTGAGACTTGAGTTATTAAAATTAGCAAACCTGTCTTGTCCATTCATTTAAATTGGCCTACTCTGACTACGGCTGCTCCAAGGTCACCTAGTGAGTTTCATGGCCCCAGTCTTCCAGGTGATAGTCCAACACTCTCACCACTACAACATTTTTATTGGCCTTTTGTGATTCCTTTTCAGCTTAAGAACAGGGTAAAAATGTTGCAAATAAATGTTGTTGTTGATGTTGTTGTTAGTGCTATTTTTCTAGAAAAGCGGTGCCAGAACTCTCCACGAACACCTCCATTGTTCTCTTATAACGGCAATGGTGCCTATCTGCGAGTTTCTGCTGCAAAATAACCCTGATACTATTATTAAAATGTATTGATACTAGCTACAATGTCAAAGGCAGAAGCTTAGAAAGTGGAGCTGTTCCTCTTCCATTGCTGTAGCTATTCTGAAGTATAGAAAGTAACCACAACAAAAGTTCTTAAAATTCAGCAATGTAACCTTGAATGTATCCAACAGGAGGTCTTTAAACCTTAATGAGAATATTGTCCCCATGCTACTGAAATCTCTTACATATCTATGAACGTCTACATCTGCTTTATAGTGATCTAGATCATTAGTCTTTCTAGCCCAGCATTTGCAATTCTGACAGTCAGACAGTGACTTGCCAAGGACTCTGGTAGAGGTCTTTCCCAGGCCTGCTATCTGAGAGCCTTTTTCAATGGAGATGGCAGCAACTGCACCTGGGACATGGTCCAGACAAGGCATGTGCTCTGCCAAGTGAGCCGTGCCTCACACTTCCCCCACCCTTATTGAAATCTGAAATAGCATCTCAGGATAATGGGAATGCTGACTTCATCATCCATATACATTAGCCAGGGAAGCGGGTGGCACTGTGGTCTAAACCACTGAGCCTATTGGGCTTGCTGATCAGAAGGTTCGAATCCCCATGACAGGGTGAGCTCCCATTGCTCTGTCCCAGCTCCTGTCAAATTAGCAGTTTGAAAGCACGCCAGTGCAAGTAGATAAATAGGTACCGCTGCGGTGGGAAGGTAAACGGCATTTCCGTGCACTCTGGTTTCCATCATGGTGTTCCGTTGCACCAGAAGCAGTTTAGTCTTGCCGACCACATGACTCAGAAAGCTGGACAAATGCCGGCTCCCTCGGCCTGAAAGTGAGATGAGGGCTGTGAGGGATTCCCCGTTTCCCACACCTCACTTCTTTAACAACAGAGGCTCTCCCTGTGCTTCTATACAAATGGGAGTAAATCTCCAGGGTACCTCAGGGTTCTGCGTTCGAAACCTATTGCCACCAGTGGGGTCTCCCTCCCATGGATCCCTACTGCTACAATTTGCCTCTCCCTCAGGCAACTATGTGGCTCCCTTAGCTTCACTAACCAGCCCTTTGTATGACAGGAGAAAAAGCAAACCGTTTCCTCTTCCACAGGAAAACTTTGTTCTCGCCTCTTAGTCACACCTCTGAAGGTACTGAGACACTGCCCAAGTCCATGAACGTTTAGGTCATAGAATCATAGAATCATAGAGTTGGAAGAGACCACAAGGGCCATCCAGTCCAACCCCCTGCCAAGCAGGAAACACCATCAAAGCATTCTTGACATATGGCTGTCAAGCCTCTGCTTAAAGACCTCCAAAGAAGGAGACTCCACCACACTCCTTGGTAGCAAATTCCACTGTCGAACAGCTCTTACTGTCAGGAAGTTCTTCCTAATGTTTAAGTGGAATCTTATTTCTTGAAGTTTGAATCCATTGCTCTGTGTCCGCTTCTCTGGAGCAGCAGAAAACAATCTTTCTCCCTCCTCCATATGACATCCTTTCATTTATTTGAACATGGCTATCATATCACCCCTTAACCTTCTCTTCTCCAGGCTAAACATTGGGTATGTTCCTCCCTAAGCCGTTCCTCATAAGGCATCGTTTCCAGGCCTTTGACCATTTTGGTTGCCCTCTTCTGGACACGTTCCAGCTTGTCAATATCCTTCTTGAACTGTGGTGCCCAGAACTGGACACAGTACTCCAGGTGAGGTCTGACCAGAGCAGAATACAGTGGTACTATTACTTCCCTAGATCTAGATGCTATACTCCTATTGATGCAGCCCAGAATTGCATTGGCTTTTTTAGCTGCTGCATCACACTGCTGACTCATGTCAAGTCTGTAGTCTACCAAGACTCCTAGATCCTTTTCACATGTACTGCTCTCAAGCCAGGTGTCACCCATCCTGTATTTGTGCCTTTCAATTTTTTTTTTGCCCAAGTGTAGTACCTTACATTTCTCCTTGTTAAAATTCATCTTGTTTGCTTTGGCCCAGTTGTCTAAACTGTTAAGGTCATTTTGAAGTGTGATCCTGTCCTCTGGGGTATTAGCCACCCCTCCCAATTTGGTGTCATCTGCAAACTTGCTCAGGATGCCCTCAAGCCCATCATCCAGGTCATTGATAAAGATGTTGAATAAGACTGGGCCCAGGACAGAACCCTGTGGCACCCCACTAGTCACTACTCTCCAGGATGAGGAGGAGCCATTGATGAGCACCCTTTGGGTTCGGTCAGTAAGCCAGTTACAAATCCACTGAATGGTAGCATTGTCTAGCCCGCATTTTACCAGCTTCTTTACAAGGATATCATGGGGCACCTTGTCAAAGGCCTTGCTGAAATCAAGATAGGCTACATCCACAGCGTTTCCTTTATCTACCAGGCTTGTAATTCTGTCAAAAAATGAGATCAGATTAGTCTGACATGACTTTTTTTTCACAAACCCATGCTGACTTTTAGTGATCACAGAGTTTCTTTCTAGGTGCTCACAGACTGTTTGCTTACATTTGCGTACATTTAACTTTATTATTTAACTTGAAAACATGGATTTCTCTGGTTCTTAAAAGTGCATACCTTCTTTTCATATAGCACAGACTTTTTAATACATCTCCTGCATCTTGATAATAACGGTTCTAACCTTTCTTCCCATCCACCCAAACCTAACCTCCTGCTCCCTCTCTAACCCTCCACTCCCCAACTGCCAACCGCCAACTGCCTTTCAACGGCTGTTCCCCCTCCATTTAGAACGCTGTCTAGCTCCGCCTCCCAGGGAACACCTGCCTATCATGGGAGTGATAGGTTAACCCATGATGAACCAGAATCATCATCAGGCACTATTCTGTCATAAGGGCCACACCCCATAGTCGCCTTTGACTGGACTTAACCATCCAGGGGCCTTTTACCTTTACTTTTTTATACATTAGTCACAGACGTAGGGACCAATGTTTAGCTCGTTCCAAAGATGTTCCTGGATGGCAGTCCTGATACTTTGGATTGCTCCTCCTCCTGGTGTGTAGGTGGTGTCCTTCTTCAAACAACCTCACCCAGGAAGGAAGAGCCATTCCACTCACCTCTGCCCCCAGAGTCTTTATCAAGAGGGGCCAGGGCCAGAAAGGGACCCACCAATTGACTGCAATCTACCAGTAGATTGTGATCGACCTGTTGGACATCCCTGGGCTACAGCATCCTTCCTCAACTTGGTTCCCTGCAGATGTTTTGGACTTCAGTTTCCATGAGCTTCAGATGCTACAGCCTGGTTAGTGAAGCCTGGACAAGAAGATAGCAGGCATCTTATTCTAGGGTCACATCTATAGCAGTTAAGTTGCGTCCTAAATGCTGTAAGCGCCAACCTCATACTTGGGCTAAGACTGGATATTGTGAATTTTTGCTGTGGTCATTACTGAAAGCTGTATATTAGGACTGGATTCAAAATCTATTCAATTGCAAAAGAATTGGACCAGGCTACATCTGGTATTCTGCTTATTGCATATCTGTTCCCTCATTCATGGGCATTATGTACGCAGTGAGCAGAACTAGATTAGCCTAATGTTCCCTGCAGGTTGTTGTGTTTTTGCTTTTGTTTTTTACACAAGCTGAATTGGAAGATTATATTCGTTTGCTCCATTACACCCTTTGTCTAGATAATGATGGCCAAGCGAAGGATAACATCACACCTGTTGGGTGGTTCACACATAACATACCCAGCACTAGGTATTGCAGCCATGGAGTGATGTATGAATGGGATATTGGAGATGTAACAGAGCTTTCATATAATCTCATACATATAGTCAGCTCATAGATTCTTCTGCCAGTCATCAAGTGTCAGGCTGCCAAAAAAAGCCCTCCCGTCTATGGTTCAACGCTGTAAGCAGAAACAGGCATGGCTTGACAGTAATTAACTTTAATGCCCAGTAACCAAGGAGACAGCTCACGGCACATCCATCAACTAAGCAAGTTAGTTGCAGAAGCTAAAGTTCCGTCCTCTCGTTCCCTGTGACTCAGCTTTTCTGAATTGTTCTAGCCTTTCCTCGACTCTTCTTTCCTGTGCTGAGAGTGGGGATGGGGAAGGAGCCTAGATCGGGACTGTATTACAGGGCAGGAGACACAGCCCCTGCTTCTCCTCTATCAGCGTCTGTGGCTGATAGCCTCTCCCCTTTCCCCTCACTCTCTGGTGATGATTCCTCCCTGTTCCACCAGTCTGAAACTGGTTCAAAGTCTGCTTCCCTCTCAGGTGCCTCCTGGACTATTGGCTGCCGCCACTCTTCCTCTTCCTGCCAGTTCCTGACATCAAGCCTGGTTCACATTTGAATATACATCACTTGATGATTTAGTACAGCACCCAATAATGCCTTTCATATATGAATGGGCTACCACAGACACGGTGCCATAGACCAGTGTTTCTCAACCTTTTTTGGGCCACGGTACACTTGTTCCGTGAAAAAATTCACGAGGCACACCACCATTAAAAAAGTTAAAAAATTTAACTCTGTGCCGCCCTATATTATAATTATGACTGTAAGAAACACTTGCCAAATATTGCTTTTCGGCGGGTTAGTGTTGTGAATTGGCGGCCGCCAGGCTCGTTTGCAGTGAGCTTTGGGAAAGAGGAGGAGAAATATTGCTTTCCGGCGGGTCAGCGCTGCCTATTGGCGGCTGCCAGGCACGTGACAATGCAAATCGGCCTTCTCGTCACCGCACGTCGCGGCACACCAGCCAGCGTCTCGCGGCACACTAGTGTGCCGCGGAACAGCGGTTGAGAAACGCTGCCATAGACAGAGTGTTGCCCTCAGTGCACAAAGCACATGCTTTGAATGTCCTTGCTCCAATCCCCAGCATCTCCAGCTTATGACTGGGAAAGATTCTAGTCCAAAAACTAATAATAATAATAATAATAATAATAATAATAATAATACTGTAATAATAATTTATTATTTATACCCCACCCATCTGGCTGGGTTTCCCGGCCACTCTAGGCGGCTTCCAACGAAATATTAAAAATACATTAAAACATTAGTCATTAAAAACTTCCCTAAACAGGGCTGCCTTCAGATGTCTTCTAGAGGTCAGATAGTTGTTTATTTCCTTGAGATCTGATGGGAGGGCATTCCACAAGGCAGGCGCCACTACCGAAAAGGCCCTCTGCCTGGATCCCTGTAACCTCACTTCTCGCAGGGAGTAAAATTATCATTATGGAATGGGGCGTCCCTATTTTCAACGGAGTAAAGTTGGAGGGTATGGAATAGAAGTTGAAAGCTGAGCAGAAACACGACGCCAGCTGCAAAGCAATCAAGTCTAAAGAAATCATGTGCATTGAGTGACATATGGACCTCAGGATGCTCTGCATTAGTGGCTGAGAGTATGTGTGCCCCATATTTCACCATGCAGGTGTAACAAATGGGGTCTTGATTCAGAATAAGGAGCTAACAACAACCCATGTTATCCTATAATCCTGTCAAATAGAAAAAGCATAAGAAGATTAATCATATCACTATAATGCTAATGCTCATATTATTGGTTGACATTCTTCACTTTGGCTCACTTGGATCAAAACCCTAAGAATTTCCAATTTTTTTTTTTTAAAAAAAACCACATCACTTGGGAGATTCCCTGTTTCAAAGCTGTATTCCCTTTTAAATTATATTTAGGTGGATCGGTTCAAGTTGCCTACAGAAATATGCTCAACTGTAATCAGGCTTTGTCAGAAGCAAAGAAGGAGGAGATCCTCTTATTAATGCATCTGAAGCCATCACAGTCTTTTGCTTTGCATGACCTTGCAGATTTCAACTCCACAAAGTGGTACCCCTCTCCTGTAAGTCTGCATTGTGGCCTGGCCATTGGTCAACAATTCGGCAGCTGACTGGGGAGTATTGCAGTTTTACTTTGTTTTCCTTTCCTTTACATGGCCCAGAGTTGGTTTGTTTTTATCATATGCTGATTTCTACTTCCAGGTAGCGAAATGGTTGTCACTGCAAAACCAAAAGGTATACAGTGGTACCTTGCTAGACGAAGGCCTCACAAGACGAAAAACTCGCAAAACGAAAGCGTTTAGCGATTTCAATGGAGACTCGCAAGATGAAGTTTCCTATGGCGCGCTTCGCAAGACGAATTTTTTCATCCCATAGGGTGCCTCGCAAGACAATTTTTTTTTCCATCTTGCGAGGCACCCTATGGGAAAGTGCACTTCAATGCGTTCCTATGGGAGCCGCTTCGCAAAACGATTTTTTCGCTATACGAAGCGACTCGTGGAATGAATTAAATTCGTCTTGCGAGGCACCACTGTACTTATCTGTCAATATCAGACTTCACATGTCATGGCTAGTGGCTTAAAAATACACACACCATGTTCTCTCCCCCCCCTAATTTATAACTAAAATTCATATCTAAAATGCCCATTTCTAACTAGAATTCATTTCCACAGAGCCGGACTCGGACACAAGGAGGGAAATTAATATGTACGCTTTAGCTCCATTGCAAGCTCTCATGGGCATTTCATCAGCCTAGAAATAGCAGGAGGAGGGAGGCATGACAAAAATCACTTAGGCCTGGTTCACACCTTACACAGCAGATGTGTCAGCCGCATCTACATACATTGATGCCTCCCTGTGGACACTGTAAAGGGTCATGAAGAGGAGATGCAGATACCGATAGTACACTGGGGAGTTAGCTGTGGCACCAGAGTCCTCACTAGGGCTTTGTCTCACGTTTCACTTGGTCTCCAAACAGGGAGGTGGGGAGTGTTACTGTTTTTGTATCCCACCCTTCAACCCTATAGGAATCAAGGGGGGCTAACAAAGAACCATAAAAAAGCCACATAAAAGATCAGCTAAAACCCATTTCTGTGATGAAATACAACACAGTGGACAGTGGACATTTGCATTATTTGGAACTCAGCTCCAGCTGTGTACACAAGGCTCAGTCAAGCAAGTATGTTTTCTACTGTTGTCTGAAAGATAATAGTGGAGAGTGGGGAGCCTACAAGGTGTCCACCAGGAGCAAATTCCAGAACTGGTGTGCCACCACCAAGGAGGTCCCGCAGGCCCACCAGCAGAACCTCTCCTGATTATCTCAAAGCCAAGGTTGGTAGATATTGGGGAAGGTGCTCCTTTAATTATTTGGGTCCCAAGTTATTCAGGGCTCTGTACGTACAGTACATACGTACATACATACATACATACATACATAATTATATCTGTATGCCATCTTTCCACAGTTCAAACCATGCTCAAGGTGGCTTACAACATGAAAAAAATACATGTTGGGTATATTCCATAATGTCTCCTGCTCTGAGCTTGAGTCCGCATCACAATGCAGGCTTCGGAAGCCTGGCCTGTATTGTGATTCGCTGCCTGGTGCCAAGCAGCCAATCATGCACTAGGTGGGTGTTGCCAGGGGTTGGCCAAAATGTATATAAATCAGACCCTTTCCCCTGTTTCCCCAGTTTGTTCCTGAGGCCTCAATAAAGCCTTTAAGCTGAATCATTGCCCTGGGTCTTTCTTGAACCCACATCTACTTCAACTACAGTGTAACGAAAGCAGTCAAGCAATGAATGAAACGTTAAAAAAATACACAACCAAACTGAACAATTTTCACAAAGATCGCTAGAAGGTCTCAAAGAAAGGTATGTTCTTAATTATCTAATGAAGGAATGTTGTTGGGTGCCTATAAGCCCTAGCAAGAATACCTAATACTGTAGTCTTAGCTGAGGATGGGAGCTGCAGTTAGGCAGAGAAACAGGTTCGCCATCCCCAGTCTAATGCAAAGACTTACTTGGGTGTCTCTAGAAAGTTGGTAAATGTAATATGCTATGACATGTGATGCTGTGGCTTTTCACTTCACTTTAAAGAAATCTATTCCTTCACAGCACTGAAGTGGGACAGTCCAGCAAGAGCTGCACGCTTCGTCCTGTTGACCATGTAGTGCTTCTCTCTGTACTAGAACAGCCACTCACCCCTTTCCTGGGTGGGCAACAGTTGAGGCTCATCCTCACTCCTTGCCCTCATCCTGTAGTATCATCCTGTCCTGAACCAGCAGTGGATTCAGGGTACCCCGTTAGAGGGGTCTCGGGGGAAGTCTCTGGCCCAAAGCCAAGCATGAGGCAGATGGGCCATAGAGCTTCCAGTGGCGGCTGATCTCCAGCTCTAGAGATCTCCACCTCTGGAGATCAGCATCTTGGGGGGCAAGGGGCATAATCTTTGGCATGACCCTGAAATGGCTTTAGCCCTCTGGCAGAAGTCTGGAATAGATCTATTGCATACCCAATGCCTGAGCCAAAGTTCCATCCTCATCTGTAGCCCATAAAGCTTTGGTTGTTTTTAATTCAGATCATTATCTGTTTGACTTCCTCTTGTCACTCCTCAATTTAACCACTGTCAGGGGAGGGTGGCACTGCAGCTGGGACCACAATGCTCTGTTCTTGCTTCTCTTGTTCTTGCTTCTCTCAAAATTGCCTTTCCCAAATGGCAAGGGTATAAGTGGACTGGTATCATTCATCCAATAGGTTAAGAGGTGACACAAAATAAGTATTTTCTCAAAAACTGGAAATGTTAAAGAGATACTTACCAAAAAAATAGCAGTGACATATTATCTATGGTGGTGTTTGAATGACCCTTGTGTACATAAAATATTAAGAAATGAAGAAAAATCAGTAGGATAGGTTGTAAGAAAGTATTAGAAAGTATATTAAATGTAAGGTAATAATTATAAGTACATTCAAATTCACAAATGTCAACTATATCGGGAAATGATGGGAAGTCTATATTTTACTTTAGTTTGCTGTTTTTTATTTTATTTTATGTAACATTATATGAATTTAGCTTAGTTGAGATCTAAGTGGAACTAGAAGGTTTAATTAACATCTTATATATATTTTTGTATGTATGTACTGTATATGCGTGAAGTTAAGTCTGTAATGACATTAATGAATTTCAATAAAGAATTTTTTTCATATTTTTTTAAAAATCGCCTTTTCCAAATGGCAAGGGCATAAGTGGACTGGCATCATTCACCAAATTGTAATTATCAGCCCAGTGAGGTACATTGGAAGCTGCTTTTGTGCATTATGCAAGTTTTAAGCAGTTATCTGAGTCAGTAATGGAGTAGTGGAGGCTACCCTTGCAAGCACGATTGCTTGGAAGTAGACCCCTTTGGAATCAACAGAACTTACATCCAAGGAAAGGTTCTCAAGCACAGGCTGCTACCATGCTAATTTTTAGGCTTCTCGCATCCAACTTTTATGACTTGGAGCTGAAGCCTTACAGGCAGCTACTGAGATGTTCGCCAAGTCTCTGACTTTGTTAGGGAATTCTTAGCAACGTCAAAAACGAGATGAGATGATCTTTAAACTACTTTGGTGGCTCTGAACGGCAATACTGGGAAGCAAATGCTATTTTTATTTTGATGACTTTGCATCTCCTCCTTTGCTGTGATAGGCTTCCCGGCACCAAATCCCACTGAGCAATTTTGAAAAGAGAAACCCCCGATAGTTTATCCTGGGGATTTGTTTTAAATGTAAATCGCTTTCTTGAGGCCCCTTCTGAACCAGGCCAGGAGAAGTTTGCCAATCACCAGTTACAAGCAAACTTTGTGGCAGAAGAAACTTTATTATTCAGAGTTGCAACTAAATTTGCAACACAATAAACCTTGCTCTGTCAATTAGTGCAAGGTGCAAGTTGGCAGATCCACAGTTTTCTGCCTGCAGGAGTGAAGCGGCAACCTCTGTTATAGTAACGCTCCCATTCCAGAGAGATGGTATCAACCAGTTCCAGTGCTTGAAATTTTGGGCTTTAAAAAATGCCATTCAAATCCTACTGATTAAAATTGAAAATATGGCAGCTTTTATTTATTTTATTTAAAAAAAAATGTTTTTACAAAATGTTTCATTTCTCAGTGGTAGTAAAGCCTATGATGGTTGTGTTGCACTGATTCCATTTAGTACTGTATATCGTCCTAATGTATGTTGCTGGGTCTGACATGCAAATTTTGACACAGACTCAGACTGATGTAGTCTGGAAAATAGTCTCCCTGAAAGAAATCCCTCACCTTTTAAGATTATTATTATTTATTAATACAGTGGTACCTCATGTTGCGAACGGGATCCGTTCCAGCGTCCCGTTCACAACATGAAAAGACCACAACATGAAGCGCCACATCTGCGCATGCACGTGATGCAATGCGGCACTTCTGCACATGCGCAAAGTGCGATTTAGCACTTCTGTGCATACGCGCAGGTTACAGACGCGCCGAACCCAGAAGTAACCCATTCTGGGACTTCCGGATTTGGCAAGTCCTAAACCTGAAAAGACGCAACATGAAGCAGACGTATCATGAAGTATGACTGGATTGTTATTATGCCACTATCTGACTGGGTTAATCTAGCTTCCAACAAATTAAAACACAGTTCGACATCAAACATTAAAAAATACAGGGCTGCCTTCAGATGTCTTCTAAAAGTCAGATAGTTTTTTATTTCCTTGACATCTGATGGGAGGGCACTCCACAAGGTGGGTGCCACTACAGAGAAGGCCCTCTGCCTGTTCCCTGCATCCTCACTTCTCACAGTGAGGGAACCGCCAGAAGACCCTCGGAGCTGGACCTTAGTGTCTGAGGTGAATGATGGGGGTGGAGAGGCTCTTTCAGACATGCCGAGCCAAACCCTGATGAAAACCCTGTCAATAAAAAAGTGTTTGTACTACTGTCAGGGAGGGAGCAAGGCTCTGAAGCAGTGGAGTATGTTCCTTTTAAAAAATTGCTTTATCTATATAAATAAAAAATGTAAAAGGTCCCCGTTCATACACATCCAGGTACTGTACCTCCGAAACCACTTGACCGATTGTGTTGAAATTTTGACACGTTCCATGCAAATATGGGAGTGTTTGCATATACTTAGATTATACAGATGTCACACCTGTCACAGGTAAAAACATGTTTTTTTTGGAAAAACAGGAACAGGAGAGGTTGCAAAACATTGCCCTCTAGCGACGACTCCAGTGGTACTGCAGCTACCAAAGCTTCCCTCTCCAAAGCAGCTCAGCTCAGGTTTGCAGGGAACCCCTGCTGGACAAGAGTGAAACTGCAGACTGAGCTGAGTGGAGGTGGGGGCTCACCTGGGTGGAAGATGGCTGGAGGACGGGGTCGGGACGGGTCATGGGTTGGGATGGGGTGAGTCACAGAGATGAGCCACAGCAACGCGTGCTGGGTACAGCTAGTTGATTATAAAAAAACAAAAACAAAAAACAGTCAACAAAGAAAAAACCAAAGGAGAACACAAGTTCCAAAAAATTTTTTAACTTCTTACAATACAACTTCTATTATGACTTATAGTCACCCTATTGAGAGTCCCAGTTTTCTTTTGAAAAGTGCGCTTTTCAGTATCACTCCAAACTTCTCCCAAATTTTTGTTTCAATAAGGTTTTCTATGTTCACACAGGGGTCATTCTAAGCCCGCCAGAGAATTCACATTTCTACAATACTCTTTAAGATATTTTATGTAAATGTCCCACTCTCTAGTAAATATTTGTTCTGTATTATCTCTAATTCTTCCTGCCATCCCTGCTAATTCTGTGTATTCTAATAATTTTGCCTGGCAGTCCATTTTGGTCGGAGTGGAGTCTCCTTTCCATTTTTTGGCTATTAAGATTTTTGCTGCCACTGTTGCGTACAAGAAGATCATCCTCATATTTTGGGGGAATATCTAGGAGTATGTTCCTCACGGGTGCACACCATGCTTATCTGAAGGTGGAAGGCCCAGATCTGCTGAAGGTGTATATTAGGAATTATTGGTGCTTTTCTGAAGTTTTATTAATAAGTCATACCCTCCAAGTGTCTTGGTTTTCCAGAGACAGTTCTGGAATTACAAAAACCAACCCGGCTTCTGATTTGATCCCAGAATGCCCCTATTTCCTCCACCAGTGCTGCCGCTGGGAGGAGGATGAGCCGGCGCTTCTTCTGAGCGAAGGCGGCTGCGGCGATGGCTGAGAGGGTGCCTCTCATTGCCTCTATGTTGCCTCTCCATGGCTGGTGTTGCTGGTCTCCACCCTGTGGAATGTTGGAGGGCATGATAGGTTGCCGTTTATGCTTCACCGTTTAAGTTTGCTGCTTTACATGTATGGCGATGATCACAATCAAACTGTTCATTTTTATAGAATACATGCATTTCATTTGGGTTTTTATTGATCGATCGCCAACCACCTTGAGCTGCTAGCCATCTGAACAAGCAAAAGAAGGTTTTCCACCTGCAATCTGCTGGCATGTTCGTGAGGTTGACGCCCGACGAGAGCTCTGCCCATAAGATGAATATGCTTATCTGAAATATGAATTAAGAAGACGTTGCAGATAAATGTGATAAAAGTGTGAGCTTGGGGGCATTGAATTCCGTGCTGCACAGTGCTTAACCGTAATGCAATATTAATGACAAGAAAACAAGGATAAAATCCCCGCTGCCACAGCCACCGTGTTTTTTGTTTTGTTTTGTTTTTGCAAATTCTCCAAGGAAAGGTTGATTCGAGAAACACACAGAGATCTTTTTTAAAGCAACAGAGCCAATTGTCTTTGTCAGTTTTTACTGTCAAAGCCACATCCCCTGGAATCTCAAGGCTACGTCTGCCCTACTGCAGTAGGAGTGACCTCAAAAGGAATGCAAATGACTGCTGTGGTCAGACAAAGGTTTCTTATGCTTTCACTTTTGGCAACTCCATACCAAGGGAGGTTGGAACTCGGGTGGTGCTGTGGGTTAAACCACCGAGCCTAGGGCTTGCCGATCAGAAGGTCGGCGGTTCGAATCCCCACGATGGAGTGAGCTCCCGTTGCTCTGTCCCAGCTCCTGCCAACCTAGCAGTTCTAAAGCACGTCAAAGTGCAAGCAGATAAATAGGTACCACTACAGCGGGAAGGTAAAAGGAATTTCCGTGCACTACTGTGGTTCGCCAGAAGCGGCTTTGTCATGCTGGCTACATGACCTGGAAGCTGTATGCCAGCTCCCTCGGCCAATAACACGAGATGAGCGCCACAACCCCAGAGTCAGTCACAACTGGACCTTATGGTCAGGGGTCCCTTTACTAAGGGAGGTTAATCCTGCTGGTTCAATCTCTCTCTCTCTCTCTCTCTCTCTCTCTCTCTCTCTCTCTCTCTCTCTCTCTCTGGGGCAGTTTATACCTCATAACGGTGGAATCAGGATTCAAGATAACCTTAACAGGTTGGAGTACCAATAAAATCCATTTCAATACAGACAATTGTAAGGTTCTGCACTTAGGAAGGAATAACCAGATGCAGAAATATATAGTGGGGGAGACCTGGCTCGGCATCAGCACATGAAATAATAATAATAATACATTTATTTATACCCCGCCCATCTAGGCGGCTAACAACAGAATATTAAAAACACGATAAAACATCAGACATTAAAAACTTCCCTAAACAGGGCTGCCTTCAAATGTCTTCTAAAAGTCTTGTTCTTCAGTGTATCTGAAGAAGTGTGCATGCACACGAAAGCTAATATACAGAACAGTCAATATAAAGCCTACTATACCAAATATCTTCTTGATGACAAGTCCAATAATTTTACAGTGGCCCTGGCAAAGTTTCTTTCAGTAGTTATATGAATCAAAGATCAACATACCAATGACTAAACAAATAACGCTTCGGTCTTCCTTCCCTGGGGGGTTGTCTGTACGAATCTGTATTTTATTCTGAATCCATTTTATGGGTCGTTGGATTGCCATAAAGATTATTATTATTATTATACCCAGAACAAACTTAGTTGGTCTCTAAGTTGGACATCCCCCCCCCAAAGTCAGATAGTAGTTTATTTCCTTGACATCTGATGGGAGGGTGTTACACAGGCCGGGCGCCACTACCGAGAAGGCCCTCTGCGTGGTTCCCTGTAGATTCACTTCTCGCAGTGAGGGAACCGTCAGAAGGCCCTTAGAGCTGGACCTCAGTATCTGGGCTGAATAATCGGAGTGGAGATGCTCCTTCAGGTATACTGGGCTGAGGCCATTTAGGGCTTTAAAGGTCAGCACCAACACTTTGAACTGAGCTCGGAAATGTAGTGGGAGCCAATGTAGTTCTCTCAGGATCTAGGGGCCTTAGTAGACCACAAGCTTAACATGAGTCAACAGTGATGCAGCAGATAAAAAAGCCAATGCTATTCTAGGCTGCATAAACAGAAGTCTAGAGTCCAGATCAAGGGAAGTAAGAGTACCACTCTGTTCCACCTTGGTAAAACCACATCTGGGGTATTGCGTCCAGTTCTGGGCACTAGAGTTTAAGAAGGATATTGACAAGCTGGAATGTGTGCAAAATGACCGCTCCACACATCAATGGGGGGCGTTTTTTGTGTGGACGCGCGCAGCACCCTGATCCCAGAGGGAGGCTCCCTGGAAGTTCAGGACTGGCACCGCCTTCCCAGGTAGGATGCCAGGGGTCTCCACCTACCCAAGCCTGGCATCCAATCCTGCCTGGGGAAGTGTTGCCAGGAGATGGCCAGGTAAGGAGAGGGACAAACCGGCTCGGACAATAGCATTTGAATCTTACCTCCAAGCACCAGTTGATTCCAGAGCTTCTCCCACCCTCCACACCCTCGTTCAATTTCCTTTGCAGGCTAACCTTTTCTCCACAGGTTCTCAGGCGCTGCTACGTCAAGGCCGCTGTTGAAGGGTCGGAAAGGAATTTCCCTGCATTGGCAGGTTTCGCCTTTCCCGTAGCAATCCGTCACAACTTGGCGGTGTCAGGCCTTGAGCGGAATTCTTTGATGATTTTCCTAGAGGGAGGGGCGTGAGGCGGAGCCCTCACCCCCTTGCGGCGACAAGATCGGGGTATTGGGGGAAGCCTTGAGCATGCCAATAGGTGTCATCACTTCCCCCTACCAGCGGCGATGAACAGGGGGCGGGCTCTCTCTGCTTGAACATATGTTCTCCAGAGCCAGCCCCAACCCCCATACATGTGGATGACCCCGAAGCCTCCCAGAACCCCGGCTGGGGACTGGGAAGGATAACGCCCAATGCCTGAAGCCAAGGTCTCCCTACATCTGAATTTGAATAAAATTGTGGCCAATTTGAATCCCATAGCACGTTGTCTCGTGTATTTATTCCGCTTGGGGGGTTGCCTGCGGGTTTGGGGGACTCCGCCTGTCCACGCAAAAGGGTGATCAAAATAATAATAAAAATTGGAAACCAAGCCTTTTGAGCAATGGTTGAGGGAGGTATGTATGCTTAGCATGGGAAAGAGTACAGTGAGCAGGCAGTATAGTGAGCAGGCATCCCCAGTCCTATTTGGAAGCAGTTTTGCATTAGGATTCAGCCCCCAAACCTCAGCTCAATCCATGCTTGCAAACCCAAACGCCGTTTTTGCATTGTGCGAACATATTTCCCATTGTAGTGTGGGGATTATCCTATTCAGAAACACCACGAAGCATCTATATGTTACAAAATGATGGAATTTATCTGAGGAGGATTCTGGAAAAAAAAGTTATGCAGTTTTCTACAGCCTGGCTAATACGCTTTTCTATGATCCCTCGGGTTGTAAACGCCATTGATATTCAGGCTTGTGCTGAATGTTTCTTACTAGCAACATTTGCTTTGTTTGTTTTTTTACCATTGATCTAACTGCATGTCGGCAGAAGGAAATACACTTGTTTGGCTTTGCTTTCCCATAGTGGGGTATTAATATTACAGCAAGGAGATGGGTATTTCCATCATGTTAGAAACCTTTGAGTCAATAATGTATTATACAGTTGGGCTTATGTTCTATGTGATGCAAACAAGAGAAGGCAATGGGGAGAAGACGATCGTTGCCATGTATACCATGTTATTTTTTTAAAAAATAAATTTTGTTTTTCAGTTCTTTTAAGATATTTGGACAACAGTACAAATCCAATGTTACAACAAACATCAATAGTTTGACTTCCTCCCGCCCCTTTTGTAGTTCCTTATACAGTGGTACCTCAACTTATGAACGACTCGACAACCGAATTTTTCGACTTACAAGTGGGGCAAATGGCTGCACGCTTACGAATTTCTCAACATCTGAACGGAAACCACGGTGGTTTTAGATAGGGTTTTTTTGACTTACGAATTTTTAGATGGGGTTGCTTCGACTTACGATTTTTTTCCGTTTCCAATGCATTCCTATGGGAAATCACGTTTCCAATGGTGCTTTTCGACTTACGAATTTTTCGACCTACGAAGGTGCCTTCGGAACGGATTAAATTAGTAAGTCGAGGCACCACTGTATTATTTTAATTTCCATCATTGCATTTTCTTCATTATTCCAATTATTAGTTAATCCTTGATTTCTCCTTGAATTTCATTTTTTTTTTTTTAGAATTTATTGAATTTATAACAATTAATGATACAAATCTCATTCATCATGTTATTTACAATTATTCTCCCTCCCCTCCTCTGGACTTCCCTCAACTCCCCCTCTGCTGAGTTACTTAGTTTTATCTATTGTATCCTGCTTTTCCTACACGAAAATAAAATCCCTTATCATTTCTCTGAAATATCTGTTACTCAAATGAAATTGTGAAAGTTTATTCAAATCCTGCCAGTGAATCCAATCCATTCTTTAGTTTCTGTAAATAAACTATGAATTGTTCCCACACTCTTTTGAAGTCCTTTTTGTTCTTGTCTCGTAGATTGTCTGTTAGCTTAACCAATTCTGCATAGTTCAACAGCTTTTCTTGCCATTGTTCCTTCGATGGTATTTCTTCCGTCTTCCAATACAGTATTGTGCAATCAAGATTCTTGCCACTGTTGTAGCATACATAAATAATATTCATTTTTCTTTTGGTAACTCTTGATTTGAGATACCTAACAAAAAGGCATCGGGGTGTTTAACAAAATTCATTTTAAACATTTTTTTTCAATTCATTGTATATCATTTCCCAATATTTTTTAATGCATTTGCATTCCCACCACATATGATAAAATGTTCCTTCCTTCTCCTTGAATTTCATTTTAACTGTTTGGTTTAAGTCAGGCATAGGCAACCTTTGGCTCCCAGATGTTTTGGAACTACGACTCCCATGATCCCTAGCTAACAGGGCCAGTGGTCAGGGATCATGGGAGTTGTAGTTCCAAAACATCTGGGAGCCAAAGGTTGCCTATGCCTGGTTTAAGTTAACCCTGCTAATGAACTTATATGTGTACAATAACATTTCAAATAATCCACAATTTCCCCCCAGTCTCTGATGAAGTCTTTCTCCTCTTGGTTCTTATAGCTCCTGTAAGCTTTGCCATTTCAGCATAGTTCATTAATTTAATCTGCCACTCCACCTTGGTTGGTACACAATCTTCTTTCCATCTCTAAGCGCAAGGCATCGTGGTCGCTGTTGTAGCATACTTAAACTATTGTGGTTGTGTGTGTTGTTGTTGTTGTTGTTGTTGTTGTTGTTGTTGTTGTTGTTTTGTCTTTAGGAAACTCTAAACCAATTATCCCTAAAACAAAGCTTCTGATTTAAAAAACAAATACAAGTAATTTTAAACATTTTCTTCAATTCATTATATATCATTTCCCAGAAAGCTTTTGCTATCTTACAGGACCACCACCTGTGGTAAAAAAAAAAAAGTACCTTCTTTCTCTTTTCATTTCCAGAACACATTCAACTTTGATTTATACATTTTTGTTAACTGTATATATGTGATTTTTGATATACAGTACATTTTGGAAGTGAAGGGCCGGGGGGCGGGCATGCAGCAGATAATGGAAACCCAAGTTGATGAACATTATTTTTAAAGGGATATTTGAGAGATGTTTTCTCCTCCCCCGCTGCTGCTATTGTCACCCCGATTTCAGAGTAGCCTTGCTTTCAGCTGAGTTTTTAGAGTTTTGAGTCAGCTTCTGCAAAAGCCAAGTTCTGCAACAGCCAACCTTGATTCCGCATCACAGCTTGTCATTGTGCTGCTTGCTCAAATGAATCCAATGGACCATGAAAGTGTGTGTTCTGTGCCTTCTCATCTGGAGATGGCATAAACCATATGCTCCTACTACGAAAAGCTGTCATTAGGCATTTTAGTGCTACCTATAGTCTTTAGGCTCTGTTGTTATTCTTTTAAGTTTAAATTATGATCAGATGGGTAGGGGAAGGAGGGAGATGAAAATAAAAACGACCTGTCAAAAATTAGCTTGGAATGATCTGAAACTAGTCACGAAACATGTTTTTTTTTTTACCCTAGCAACTGTTTGATTATCTGTTTGGTGTGTGTGACCCCAACACAATGTTTATTTCTAATGGAAAGCACCTGCAAACTTTTAGCATTGATTGAACCACGATTTGTCAGAAATCTTTACAGAGCGTAGCATTATTGCAACAGATTCAGCGGTAATGAGGTATCAGAGCATGGGTAGACAAACTAAGCCCCAGGGCCCAATCACCTTCTAAATCCGGCCTGCGGACGGTCCAGGAATCAGCGTGTTTTTACATGAGTAGAATGTGTCCTTTTATATAAAATGCATCTCTGGGTTATTTGTGGGGCATAGGAATTCGTTCATTTTTTAAAAAAATCAAAATATTATCCGGTCCCCCACAAGGTCTGAGGGACAGTGGACCGGCCCCCTGCTGAAAAAGTTTGCTGACCCCTGCGTTAGAGCAATTGTTCCCAGTTACATTACGATGAGAAAGCAGGAATTTTTGTTTTCCTACAGGGGATATCTGCTGAGCAATAGCCAGATCGGTAGAGCTGTATAAGAGGCACCCGCTTTCAAATTTCAAGTTCAGTCAAGCTCACTAGGCGGTCATGCCCAAGTCACCACTTCTTAGCGTAGTTCAGGGGTAGCTAATGTAGTTTTCACCAGATTTTGCTGGACTACAGCTCCATTCACCCTTGACCAGGCAGACGTTGTAGTCAAAGAGCATCCAAAGGACATCCTGTTGGCTGTCCCAAGTTAGACTGTCTCACAGATAGGTTAATAAAAAGGCCAACCACCAAAACAACCATAGTACGTTTTGTGCTCTGGTCCCAGTGTGGGCTGCCAGTATCTCCTTATATACCTACAGTACTCTTACAATGAAATATCCATCCATTGCATTGTTCATTGGTGCTCTGTATGTTGAACCCTTGATAAACACTGGTCCTGATGACTGTTTTGTATAATCTGATAGGAGTCTGCTGTAACCATAAACTTATCCAAGAAACTTATCCAAGAATTCAAAAGACATCTCAAATCAGTCTGTGTATTTCTTTCTCAGTCGTATGTCGGGATGCCAGCCTACCTTACCCTGTAGGCCCAATAGCGTAAGATGCTATCTACAGTGAAAAATTAGACAGCTCTAAGCATTGGCCAGCGACATGTGAATCAAATGACTTGCAAGAAGGGGTCCTTCTGTAAGTGGAGTAAATCTCAGCCCGAACCTAAACATACACAGATGAGAGCACGTTATCATGCCTATCATGGCGTGGCGGCAACAGGGAAGAGGAAGAGGAAGAAGAAGAGGAGGAGGAGGGGGGGAGGGGAGGAGTTTGGACTTGATATCCCACCTTTCACTCCCCTTAAGGAGTCTCAAAGCAGCCAACAATCTCCTTTCCCTTCCTCCCCCACAACAAACACTCTGTGAGGTGAGTGAGGCTGAAAGACTTCAAAGAAGTGTGAGCCCAAGATCACCCAGCAGCTGCATGTGGAGGAGCGGGGAAGTGAACCCGGTTCACCAGATTACGAGTACACCGCTCTTAACCACTACACCACTCTGATTCTCTGTGATGTAGCATCTTCCTTGAGCATATTCCTGTATGCGTAATAGAATCCTGTATGTGATAGAGCATATTCCTGTATGCATAATAACTTTGCTTAGTACAGTCCTTTGCCAACATTTATAACAGACACCTCCCACCTCCTATGCAGCTGCAGTTCCAAGCAAAACACACACACACACACACTCCACTGCATTCCTCACACTGAAATTCCCCATCTTCTTGTACTCGTCTGGGAAGACGGCCCATCTGCTTCTTAATTACCCTTTATTTTCCCCATGTGGTTTTCCAATCTAAGCGAAGACACTTCTCGGAATTCCCCTCAAGCCTGGCCATTCAGCTATTTTCCTTAATTTCTTATTAACTCACTGCTTTTTGTTTCTTATCCACTTCTCATTCAAGACTGAAGAGAGAATATTGGACAATTGAATCAGATCCTTGTCAGAGTTAATTACAAAGGGTTCTGATTTTGGAGATATAAATCCATTGCTATGCATGAGGGCTTTTTTATTTTATTTAGCCAGGCTACATAAGCAAGCAAACCTATATGAGATAGAGGTCATAGATTCTCTTACCCTTCATTGTCTTTGGAACATAGGAACCTGCCTTATACAGATTCAGGCACTTGGTCCGTCTAGCACTGTCTACACCAGGGCTCAGCAAGGTTTACCTCGCCTGGGCCGGTTCACTCTAGCGGAGATCCCTCCATGGGCTGGATTGTGTGTGTGAGTGCACATGCACATGATTTCCAGCATCTGCACAGACGCGGTTTCCGGTGCTGCAGAAGTGAGTCCCCACTCCGCGCTGCACCGGTTTAGCACAGCGTGCAGGGACTCGCTGAGCGGGCAGCTCATGGGCTGGTTAAACGACCCCCGTGGGCCACTTGTGGCCCATGGGCCTTAGGCTGCCAAGCCCTGGTCTACACCAAATGATAATGGCTCTCCAAGATTTCAGACAGAGGATTCTCCCAGCCCCGTGAGGAGATGCCAGGGATCGAACCTGTAAAGAGCATCTGGGATAAGATTTATAATGAATTGAAGAAAGTGTTGAAAAACATGTTTGTCATGAAACCAGAAGCTTTTTTACTTGGGATAATTAGAGAGGAATTACCCAAGAAAGATATTACGTTTTTTTCTGTATGCCACAACAGCAGCTAGAATTGTATTAGCAAGGAATTGGAAAACTGAAGATATACCCACGGTGGACAAACTGGCAGATGAAGCTGATAGAATTCATGGACCTGTCCGAGCTGACTGGGAGACTCCGGGACCAGGGGGAAGAAGTAAAAGGGGGATGTAGAAGAGTGTTAGTTAAGTTATTATTTGTATTAAGTGTTATTATATTGAATTTTAGGATTTAACTAGAATAGAATTGTATTTTGAGATAAGTTTAAGAGATCTATAGTATTGATAAGTCATTAAGAGTATTAATAGGTTTAGATAATTTTTAAAAAGGTTTGGAATCAAGATTTGGAAAGTACTAAGGAAGTAATATGATGAAACGTAGTTGGGAGGAAATGGAGGAAGTCGATAAAGATTTGTGATATAAGATTGATTTGATATCTTTTTTATTGTTGTGTTGGTATTTTGTTTTGTTGTGTATATTTTGTGTGTTTTTTCTGTTTTTCTGTTTTGTTTTTATAAAATCAATAAATATATATTAAAAGAAAAGAACCTGAGACCTTCTGTGTTCATGACAGACGCTATCACAGAGCTTTGGCTCTTCCTCACCCTTCCCCACCTTTCACTCTGTCCACACCCCACACCTCTCACTTCTCCCTTTTCTCTTGCTACAGCAAGTTACTGTTCTGACAAAAGCCAGGGCCCTCTTGAAGGCAGTTTCTCCCACGACATTGCACTGATGGGGAATGAGGGGCCAGCAAGATACACTTGTCAAACCCAGGCAGTGAGAGGCGTGCAGGGAGACTGCGGGTGGAAGAGCCATAAGTCAGTAGTCAATCTCACACTTCGCAGGCAGAGGGTCTTAGCTTTGATCCCTGACACTCTCATCTGAAATCCTAGCGATCCGCTGCGTATCAGCGTAAACAACACTGAGCAAGATGGACTAATGTTCTGGATCCATTGCAATGCAGCTATCCATAATCCTAGGTAGCTAAGCAAGCAGGTCCTTGCTAAAGGTAACTTGAATGCTACATGCATATCGGTCACAAGACCCTGGACTTTGCAAAATATAATTCAGACTGCATTATCAGTTGTCACGACTCAAGGGGCTAGCTACCTAGTGAAATCTGAGATGTGGAGAGCTTCTTCCAGTTCTTTTCTTTAAATCAACTGAATACACAGAGAGACCATGAATTATTCTCCCTCAGTCTTGAGATGCTGCTCAGAGTGTCTGCTCCCCTCCCTCTTGCAATACTTCCTAACTTCCAAACGGTGGTCAGTAAAGGAATCTTTCCGTCTCTGTTTGACTTTCTGCTCCAAGATACAAAGGGAGCACCTGGTCCTTGGAGAAGGAGGAGGTTCTACCAGGCTTTCAAGTGATACAGTGTCCGCTGTCTGCTACAATTATTTATTTATTTATTTATTTATTTATTTATTTATTTATTTATACCCCACCCATCTGGCTGGGTTTCCCAGCTTCCAAAAAAATATTAAAATACAATAATCTATTAAACATGAAAAGCTTCCTGGTACTTAACACCAGTTAAACTAGCTAAAATGTACAAAACGAGTAGTAAAGTTTGCTGGAAAGATAAAGATGGCGAATTTTATCATATGTGGTGGAGATGTGAAAAAGATTTTGGGAAATGATTAATAACGAACTGAAAAAGATTTTTAGGTATACTTCCCCCCAAAAACCTGAATCTTTTCTATTGGGATTGATGGGAGAGGAAATAGCAAAAAGAGACCAGAGACTATTCATGTATGCTACAACCGCGGCTAGGACTTTATTAGCCCAAAAATGGAAATCACAAGAGATACCAACGATTGAGGAGTGGCAGACGAAAATGATAGTCTATGCAGAACTAGCAAAGTTGACCTGTGGGATCTGTGATCAGGGAGATACAAAGTACCAAAGAGAATGGAGTAAATTCATTGACTATATGGAGAAGAACTATAGAAGCTTAAAGACACTTTTGGGACCAAAATAAATCCTACGAATTGATTTATAATGTGGGTAAAAAGGAACTGCGAGATAAGATTGAACAATAAAGCCGAATGGCGGGAGGGAGGGAAGTCATAGCTCGGCAGAGCGAATTGTAAGAGGAGGAGATAAGAGGTTTTGTATTTGTTTTGTTTTTGTGTTGTTTGTTTATTTGGAAAATTGAATAAAAATTATTTGGAAAAAAAAGCTTCCTTAAACAGGGCTGCCTTCAGATGTCTCCGAAAAGTCTGGTAGTTGTGTTTCTCCCACTTCTGAGTCCTGTCTGTGTTCAGGATTAGAGCATCTGCTACCTTGCTCCTGTTCCTCATCCTCCATTATTTCCCAGCTCTTCGCTTCTTCTTCTGAGGTGTGTCCTGTTCGCCGTCACGTCACCACAAACCTGGGTCCATACTACCATCATCTTCCTCCTGCCCAGAAGAAGAAGAAGAAGAAGAAGAAGAGGAGGAGTTTGGATTTGATATCCCTCTTTATCACTACCCGAAGGAGTCTCAAAGCGGCTAACATTCTCCTTTCCCTTCCTCCCCCACAACAAACACTCTGTGAGGTGGGTGGGGCTGAGAGACTTCAAAGAAGTGTGACTAGCCCAAGGTCACCCAGCAGCTGCATGTGGAGGAGCGGAGACGCGAACCCGGTTCCCCAGATTACGAGTCTACCGCTCTTAACCACTACACCACACTGGCTCTTGGAGTGGAGGTCTCCACCACTCCTCCTCATCTGCCCAGTCTCTGACATCAGTTTAGGTAGCGTAAAGAACACCTATTGCTATTGTCAACTTCAAATCTGATTCTATCTTTTTTCACCATTTTCCATGCCATGACATTATGATGTGAGTTAAGAACGAACATTCTAGAGACAAGGACATGAATGCCGTTAGGTCCTCCATCAATTAGGCCATCTGGTTGCACAGGGGAAAATATTAATTCAGACCATGTTAAATCACACTTCTAAATTTCTTCCTTTATAGCTCCTCTGAAGGAACTGCAGGTGATGGATGAGAGAGCTTTAGGATTAATAGAACGGCTTATAGATAGTCTTATAGTGCCAGTGACTAAATCAATCACAGAAGCTCAGAATCACAATGACAAGCACAGAATAAATATCTAGAAAGATAATAGATAAGAATGAGCCCAAACTGTTGTGCTTCTTTGTCAAGCATACCCAAAAGTGACATAGGTAGTGAATCTCTGTGTTTCATGTCTCTGCAAACTCAAGCAAATTCAAAAACATGACAAGAAATGCATCGGCCCATATCTACATTTTTTTACAAGGATATCTTCCTTGAACTCCTCTGGAATCAAATGCAAAATATTCTCACAAAAAAGAGAGGGTTTGTTTTTTAAAGGAGAGCTACACTGGTTTGCACTGCAGGTGGTAGAGAACACCTGAAGGGGGGAAAAAGGCCTGCCCACAGGTTGAAAGTTAGCATGTCAGAGAAAAGGGGTCAACATAGCCTTCTGATATGCTAGTTTGCTTGGGGGGGGGCAGCCTAGCGCTGTTCTCTCTGGGCAACAGTGGCTCTCCAATTCACAGACCTGAGATCCTTTAACAGGAGACATCAAGAACTGTGAAGAGGGATTGGTTCTAAACCACTCTGAGAATTGTAGCTTTGTGAGGGGAATAGGGGTCTCCTAGCAACTCTCCAAATCATTTAACCAGCTCAACTCCCAGAATTCTTTGGAGGAAGCCATGGCCATTTAAAGTGGTATCATAATACCTCAAATGCATGCTGTGAGTGTGGCCTATGACATTTCGCTCTCAGGCAAACTTCTTAATTAGACTATGTAAAATAGAGGAGCCAAAAGGAGGACTGTTTTTAGCCTCTCAGTTGTGGGGCTCACAGATTATTTTGCTGCTCCTCATAAGGAGACCTTTCACTAGACTAAAACTGTATGAAAAAGGAACCAGTGAGCACCCTTACTAATGCACTTCTGTTGATCCTTTATTGTCTTTCTCTTCCAATTCTCTTTATTGTGTGTGATGCAGCAGCTAAAAAAGCCAATGCAATTCTGGGCTGCATCAATAGGAGTATAGCATCTAGATCTAGGGAAGTAATAGTACCACTGTATTCTGCTCTGGTCAGACCTCACCTGGAGTACTGTGTCCAGTTCTGGGCACCACAGTTCAAGAAGGATACTGACAAGCTGGAACGTGTCCAGAAGAGGGCAACCAAAATGGTCCAAGGCCTGGAAATGATGCCTTATGAGGAACGGCTTAGGGAGTTGGGTATGTTTAGCCTGGAGAAGAGAAGGTTAAGGGGTGATATGATAGCCATGTTCAAATATATGAAAGGATGTCATATGGAGGAAGGAGAAGGATTGTTTTCTGCTGCTCCAGAGATTAAAACTTCAAGAAAGAAGATTCCACCTAAACATTAGGAAGAACTTCCTGACAGTAAGAGCTGTTCGGCAGTGGAATTTGCTACCAAGGAGTGTGGTGGAGTCTCCTTCTTTGGAGGTCTTTAAGCAGAGGCTTGACAGGCATATGTCAAGAATGCTTTGATGGTGTTTCCTGCTTGGCAGGGGGTTGGACTGGATGGCCCTCGTGGTCTCTTCCAACTCTATGATTCTGTGATTCTGTGATTTGTGGATCCCATAAATACTTAGGCAGAAATTTGATTCAATTCATGTTTATATATGAAATGTATTAAGAGAATTTTTTTTTACCACAATGCTGACTAATTTTCAGAATAGTTTTTCCAGTTCTAAAAAAATGCAAACGGGTGTGCGAATTTTGAGAACTGAATTGGAAATTGGAGAAACGAGAAACGGGGGATTTCAACAGATTTCACCTACCCCTGCAATCACTGTTATACATATCCCTGAATGTTAATTGGCTAATACCTGTTGGTTAATTATTAGTAGCAAATTTAAGTTTTATAATCATTTGAAGGTGCTTATTTGCCTAGGTCATTTCCTTTTTCTGATGTCTATTTGTGCTGAGCTATGCACATGCCCAAGGAACAGTTTAAAAGATGAAATTATTCACCTTCTCACACAGTGGCTGTTGTGGCCTGTCGTGCCAGGCTCTGATCCCCAAAGACAGGGCCGGCCCTAAGGCAAGGCTGGGTGGTGCAATGCGTCAGGGCGCCGGGCTTCCAGGGGGCACCGCGCCCACCAGACAGCCGCGCTGCGCCCGCAGAGACGAGTGCGGTGCAATCCTGGTGCGCCACGACAGCGCCCTTTCCGCTGCCTCTCGCGGAGCCTTTGCCCTCCCGGCGATCTTCCCTCGGGATGCCCCCTGAGCACGGGCACCCCGAGGGCAGGAGCCGCCTTGGCCCCACACCTCTATGGCTGCGCCGGCCAGCCCACTGACAGGCGTCCCCCAAAAGCCCCACTACTCCGAGCAGGCGCCCTGCCCTGCCCCTTCAAGCTCCGGAGATGCTCCTGGCTGCCGTCGCAATCCCCGAAGCTGCTGGCGGGAGTCTGCGAGGCTGGGGCTCAACTCTGCAGCCACCAAACCGGGGTGCAGTTCCCGGAGCTCTAAATTTTGGGAAATTTGGCGCTGGATGGATCTTTGAGCCACGGCGCTGGATGTGCTTAAGATGGCCCTGCCCAAAGAGCAACTCTGGGATCAAGTGGCCAACAGTTGGGGAATTCCCTAGCCGGCCACTGTGGATTTCCATGCTTTTCCACCATCCAGTCATTTGAATTCCCAGCCTGCCCAGAATCTTTAAGTTCTCCTCCCACATATCCTTTTCCTTAAAAGTATGAGTTCATTCAGGAAAGATCGCAGGGTCTAGTTAGCATCCCCCTCCTATCCATTCTTCCTCTTCCTCTTCCCTGCAGTGTATCATTTCTGGGCCATCACTTCTATTATTAAAAATGTTGTGTCTCCAAATAAATCTCTCTAGTCTAGGCGGTGCTTTTTCAGGCCTATTTCTGGAAACTCACAATAAGGTGTCGGTGGTGATTAAGCACTGTATATATCTGTAACAGCACTTCTCTAAACAAATGGCCTGCAGCCCCTGACAGAACAAAAATGGGATGTTTTCTAAATATGATGACTAAATAAAGTGAAGCAACTGGTCTTTAGAAGCGAATTGAGAGGTCTCATAGGATGGGCCACAACACAACCGCAACAATATTAACCATCCATTTCTTCCTCTTATTTCATCCCCCCCCCTCAGGGTGTTCTTCAAACCTTTCGTAGCTTAAGCTGTTCCTTTTTGTTGTGTTACTGCAAACACCTACAGTATGTGACTGACATTCTCTTGCTATCTGAAGAGCATTGAATAATGGAGACAATTTAATCAGATGCAAAGATCATTACTTCCTGGTGCACTTCTTCCAAATGATATCCCGTTTGAGGATTAGAGTGGAAGCAGCTCCACAAAATTATTCAGACTGAGGTGGTAAAATTCTTCAGGCAGTAGGTATGGAGGTTTTATTTTGGAATGCTTTCCCACATGAAAAGCTCCCTGCATGTAGCAAACAATCACACCATCTTTCTCCTTGAGGTAATCCATTTTTAATCCATTAACTTGCCTTCACACTCCTACAACAGGGTACCTGGACAATTCTGAAATAGCGGTACATAAGATGAAACGTATAAAAATATTCTTTCCAAACTCAACCATCAGTAAAACAATAACTAGCAGCATCA
Organism: Zootoca vivipara; assembly: GCF_963506605.1. NCBI lineage: Eukaryota > Metazoa > Chordata > Lepidosauria > Squamata > Lacertidae > Zootoca > Zootoca vivipara. The sequence goes on along the minus strand of NC_083276.1, from coordinate 121,122,995 downwards.
ACGCTAAGTAAATACCTGAGCAAATTAGCATGTCTTAGCTAGCAGCAAAAACTCTTCGAAGTTGGTGCCATTTGCATCTCAGAGGGGAGAGAGTTCTAGAACGGGAGGGCTAGGGCTGAAAAGGCGTGCCCTCAGGTTGTCACATAACATGTTTCAGATATCTGAGGCACCACTAGGAGGGCTTCCCCATAGATCTTAACCTACAGGCAAGTCAGTATGGGTCCTTCAAATATCTAGGTCCCAAGTTTCATAGGACTTTGTAAATTGGCACAAGCGCCTTGAATTTGGCTATGTAGCATTAGCAGTCAATGTAAACTTTCAAGAACCGGCATCTAGAAGCCAAAATGGCCACCACGACCGTGTTCTACCTCCCCAGGTTGGAGGCAGTTGTTAGTTGTTAGGAATTACAAGATGGCTGTGGTGTGGCCTGCTCTGGGTGAGCAAAGTACACTCCCTCTGAAGGAACAAAGAGTGTAGCTTGGGGTGCTTTTAGCTCAGGCATAGGCAAACTCCGGTCCTCCAGATGTTTGGGACTACAATTCCCATCATCCCTGAGTCTATGATCTGCCTTGTCGAAGATGATCACAGATGAAGTTGGTTTTTATTGAGCCAACCCATTGATACATCTGCCTCAGTTCTCCATATTGTAACTGCATACTTTCACCTGCTTGGTAAACAGCAGCATTGGGGACAAGTGTGGTTTGGATTTCAGTTGGGAAAAGAGCTTGGGGGGAAATCATTAACCCCCATCTCCCTCAAGCAAAATGGTTCTCATCTGAGTATTACCTCCCCTCAGTTGCTGCAACCCACGGGACTTATTGTTTGGAGGTCCTCTGCCTGGTTGTTTTAAAATAAAGCAGATGAAAGTTTCAAATTAATGAACATGTGAAAATACATTAAGTTCACTTTTAAAACTAAATAATGGATGTAGCAAATTTCCTAGGCCCTGCAGGTAAAGAGACTAAATATCAAGTTGTGATAAACAGGCAAGTATTAGTAAAAGCTGCAAACTAAGAAACATTATAAGTTTGCAACACTGCATGGCAAATTATATATTATCCCCCCACGGTGCCTGATTAAGAAGCCGAGATTTCTCACGCTGTTGGAACTTATCTTGTTCTTATACACCCATCATAGTCTTCCTTCCCATTATAGCAATTAGCAGTAATTATCTAATTACATTCCATAAAAGTCTTGCAAAGATGAGAACCTGGTTGCTTGGGACTCATCAGCTCTTTATACATGTTTATTCTGCTTTTTATTTCTGACCACAGGGGGAAGGGGGGAGGAAATAGAAAAGACTTTTTTTAAAAAAAGAATGTTGTGGATTATTTCCTATATTCTACGATATTGGAGAAGGAAGTCTTTTGTTAAAATATAGACACTAGCACTTTGTTGCTACAAACTGGTGGCAGCATAATATTAAGTCACTTACCTGTTGCATCCTAACCATCTATCTGTTAAGTACAGAATTATTACCTTTGCAAAATATGCCCATTTTAGCATTACCTGCTACCCATTTAACAAGGCATATTTATATACGTGAAATATAAGGCAGCAAGGTGAAACAGGGCCGTCTCAAGCTGGTCAGGCACCCAAACGAAAAACAAACCCAGAGTCCTTTTTGTTGGGGATAATTCAGAGGGAAATTCCCAGGTGTCAAAAAAGGTTATTTATATATGCCACTACTGGGGCCCGTGTTTCGTTAGCCAGCCCCAAAATGGAAACCGAGCAAAGTCCCAACTAAAGAAGAATGACAACTTAAGATGATGGAATATGCGCAGCTTGCAGACCTAACATAGAGAATTGGAGAACAAGAAGAACATATGTTTAAAGTAGATTGGAAAATGTTTCTTGAATATATGGAGGAAAAATGTGTATATTTGAAAACGGGGGCAGCATTAAGATAAATTCAACAGTGCAAATAGGTTTTGGTTTCATTTATATAAAATATGCAGGGATTTATGTTATGCAAAATGAACCATGGAAAGAGAAGAAAGGAAGTCATGGATATTTTAAGGTTGTTTATATGAATATTCTAAATTGTAAAACAGAGTGTGTGTGTGTGTGTGTGTGTGTGTGTGTGTGTGTGTGTTAAGCAGGAAATGCTTAACCCTCTTATCACCTGCTTTTTCGCTGCTCCAGAACTCTCAATGCAAGCAACTATTTCCTGCGCAGGACATCAGCTGCGCATATGCTCTTTACAAATATACACTTGGAAGCCTGAGTGGTGAGGGGAAAGCAGGTGAGGAAAGGATTAGGTGCGCCATCTTCTTCCATCACTTCTCAGTTCTCAATTCCCCCACTTCCTACACTGCTTAAAATAATAATAATAATTTTGTGAATACCATGGAGTTAACACCTTTCTCTCGGAAAATAGGATACAGTCTTTCCTGAACTGTGGCCAATGGTTAGGGAATGGTGGAAACGGTAATTCTAAAAACCTAAATTGTGCCAGGTTGGGCGATGCCATCACCTTAATGTAGGTAATGTAGACACACAACTGGGGATTGTGATATCAGATTCCACTCTTGCTAGAAATGCTGCAATCCAGCTTTGAGAAAACGTGGTTTTCTTTCTTGAAATGCAAGTTGTATGAAACACTCCCCCCCCCAATCCCTGCATGGTTGTGAAACATTATATAACTAATCTGCCCATAATGAAAGCATCCAACAGTGGTTAGATGAAAACAACAGAGATATTGTTTGATATATCTCATTATCCGGTACTTCTGTTCCAGTAGAACTGCAGGGACAGTCATGTCAGTTCCATAATTAGCTGAAGGACATGAATTGTGCTCACTGTCACACCATCGACGACTGTATTTTGATAATATATGGTAATGCAACCGTTTAATGAGAGCATTGTCAATATAATAATAATGGCTCCAGCTGTCATTGCTGTAGGGTGAGAGCTGTGCGAGGGGGTGGAAGAAGTCTAATGATAGGACAGTGCTAAAGGGGAGATTAGATTAATAAAAGATCAATAGCCAAGCTCTGTTCCACAAGTCTGATGATTATGCTCTCTGAAGAGAATGCTTGATTTTGATTGATTCATCAGGCGGCTATGAGATCAAAAGCAGGTCACTATTCCTTATGTATCAACACATTGAAATTCCACCTTTAATAGACTAAGAAATGCTGTATCATTCTCAGAAGAATCCTACACCTAGTTTATGAATGAGTAAATTCTCCAGTGTCCCATTGGATCCCAATAGTAATACAGTGGTACCTCAGGTTAAGAACTTAATTCGTTCTGGAGGTCCATTCTTAACCTGAAACTGTTCTTAACCTGAGGTGCCGCCGCCGCACGATTTCTGTTCTCATCCTGAAGCAAAGTTCTTAACCCAAGGTACTATTTCTGGGTTAGTGGAGTCTGTAACCTGAGGCGTCTGTAACCTGAACCGTCTGTAACCTGAGGTACCACTGTAATCATAATTTATTATTTATACCCCGACCATCTGGCTGGGCTTCCCCAGCCACTCTGGGTGGCTTCCAACAAAATATTTAAATACAGTAATCCATCAAACATTAAAAGCTTCCCTAAACAGGGCTGCCTTCAGATGTCTTCTAAAAGGCTGGTAGTTGTTGTTCTCTTTGACATCTGATGGGAGGGTGTTCCACAGTGGGCATCACTACCAAGAAGGCCCTCTGCCTGGTTCCCTGTAGCTTTGCTTTTCACAGTGAGGTAACCGCCAGAAGGCCCTCAGAGCTGGACCTCAGTGTCCGGGTAGAACGATGGGGGTGGAGACGTTCCTTCAGGTATACTGGGCCTAGGCCATTTAGGGCTTAAAGGTCAGCACCAACACTTTGAATTGTGCTCAGAAATGTACTGGGAGCCAATGTAGGTCTTTCAAGACCGGTATTCTGTGGTCTCGGCGGCCGCTCCCAGTCACCAGTCTAGCTGCCGCATTCTGAATTAGTTGTCCAGTGTTGCAGCCTCATTTCTTCCCAAATTTGCTCTAGGTGGTAGCTCTAATTTTGCTCGATGAATCATGTAGGCCATGAGCTATTGACAAAGAAGAACACGAGCAGGCAAGAGCACAGTGGGCTCAGAGGACTGCAGGCCAGGAAGTCAACACAGCGAGGAATTCAGAGGTGAGTGAACCGAAGTTAGATATTGACAGTTACAGGCATTGATATGAACTCACTACCCAGATCTTTTAGATACCAGCCTATGAGTATCTCTTAAGTTTGTGTCACATTTCACTCAGGTATAGAGGATGTCTTTTGATATGGAATGTGAAAACGGAGGCATTTAGGCTCAAATAATCTGTTGTGCCCGAGGCACAGAGTTCTTGCATGCAGTTTTGGTACATCTTGCTTCACTAGTGAGTGTCCCTGATGAAGCCGTGTCGAGGTACAAATTCAGATGAATGGTATTTAGTGTGATGAGAAGCATATAGCCAATGGGGCATCGGCCAAAATCTCCGAGAAACAAACCGCTGAGCATATTTTGAATTTATATATTCCATTATGTCCCACGTCTATTTGCCAAGTATCTTTTAGCACAGGGAAGATGACCTTTCCCCCTTTTCACACTGAGGTCCAGCTCTGAGGGCCTTCTGGTGGTTCCCTCACTGCAAGAAGTGAGATTACAGGGAACCAGGCAGAGGGCCTTCTCGAGTGGTGCCCGCCCTGTGGAACGCCCTCCCATCAGATGTCAAAGAAATAAACAACTATCTGACGTTTGGAAGACATCTGAAGGCATCCCTTTTTAGGGAAGTTTTTAATGTTTGATGTTTTATCGTGTTTTTAATGGGGGTTGTGGCACTCATCTTGTTTTCAGGCCAAGGGAGACGGTGTTTGTTCACAGGCAGCTTTCCGGGTCATGTGGCCAGCAGGACTCAACTGCTTCTGGTGCAATGGGACACCGTGATGGAAACCAGAGTACACAGAAACGCCGTTTACCTTCCGCCGCAGCAGTACCTATTTATCTACTTGCACTAGTGTGCTTTTGAAATGCTAGGTTGGCAAGAGCTGGGACAGAGCAACGGGAGCTCAACCCGTCGTGGGGATTCGAACCGCCAACCTTCTGATCAGCAAGCCCAAGAGGCTCAGTGGTTTAGACCACAGCACCACTCACATCCTAGTGTTATGTATAACTGTGTATCAGTGGTTGTCTCACAGGTTTCTTTTACAGGTCCTCTCCCCCAAGTTTTTTACCTGCTGGCAAGTTGCAAGATGACACCTAGCAACAGCAGCCCAGCTTGATGAAATGGCTCATTATCTGGAACATTCTGTTTGTCGTGACTTAACAAACCATATCATGAAGGAAGTGAGTGACATCTTAGTCTTCCGTTGCCGTAGCAACTATGGACTTTTGCAAAATGCCTCAAGTGAATCCTTTGGTAAAGTGGATTCTTCCCTCATCGGTGTTTGGTTTTCTAATCTTCCTGCTTCATCTGTCACAGCTCATAACTTCACCACCATTACCTCAGATATTGAGGTGGACCAGTGGAGGGAAAGACAATGATGTTGTCACACTTGATCTCTCCATGGGGCCCATTGTCTGAATGCATTCTAAGGCAGCTCAGGCAAGAGAAAAGGGCTAGGATGGAATGCCCTGTTGCAGACCCAGAGAGCTGTGTTGTTTGCCTTCAATGCCGGGCTGCGAACACAACTTTGCACATCTCCTAGAGAAAGCCTCTATTTACGATGAAGGATTTGTGACAGAATCAATGGATACAAGTACAAGAGACAGAAGTCTCTTAAAGATGATGTGCATTGATGATGTTTGACAGTGGGTTACTGAATATGATAGGAAGTCATTGTAGGAAGTCATTGTAAGAGAGGTGCCAGAGATGTCACTATTATTTCTACACAGGCTCATTCATACCCTAGGCAAAAAAATCCAGAAGGGACCAAATTTTGCTACAAGCAAACTTCATCAGAGTCAGACCATCAGTCCTGAAATGGCAAAATTAACTAGGAAGCTCAGAAATCAAGAAGACAAGAGCTTTAAAAAAGAATGGGAAAAGTTTACAATTTATTTACAAGACCATTGTAAGCAGGTTAAAACATTAGCAGGATTTTAGCCACACTTGTAAATTAATAGAAAGTATGGACGCAGGTGGCACTGTGGGTTAAACCACGGAGCCTAGGGCTTGCCAATCAGAAGGTCGGCGGTTTGAATCCCCACGACGGGGTGAGCTCGGTCCCAGCTCCTGCCAACCTAGCAGTTTGAAAGCACATCAAAGTGCAAGTAGTTAAATAGGTACCGCTCTGGGGGGGAAGTTAAATGGCATTTCCGTGCGCTGCTCTGGTTCACCAGAAGTGGCTTAGTCATGTTGGCCACATGACCTGGAAGCTGCACGCCGGCTCCCTCTGCCAATAACGCGAGATGAGCGCCGCAACCCCAGAGTCGGTCACGACTGGGCCTAATGGTCAGGGGTCCCTTTACCTTTACCTTTTATGGACAATTTGAAAAGATAAAATTTGGACAGCATTGATATGCAGATGTAAATATTATCAATAGGACCCATAGGAGGGATGGGGGAAAGTCAGGAGATTCAGAGCAATCTCAATATTTGAATCTTGAATTGGTTTTTGTTGTATTTTTATTTTTTAGAATCAAATATTATTATTATTATTATTATTATTATTATTATTATTATTATTATTAGGCCATTAGTTCACCTAGTATAGTTATTGTTATTGGCCTTTATTGGCATAAGTTTAAACAATAAAATCATACAAAACCATTCAAATACATTGATAATCCAAACACATACAATATATAAAAGACTAGAAAGCCACCATTGAATAAACCAGGCAACTTTAGCTTTAGCTTTAAAGATCTTGGCTAAATACCCTGAAACAATCTTGGTCATTTTGGGAGTATCATCCCTCAACAAATATTGGATTACAGACTCTTTGTAAATTGATATTTTAAGCCTCAGGACTTATCTTTATAACTTGACCCTGTTTACTAAAATAATAACTGGACTCAGTTTGCTTTCATTGTGTCCAAGAAGAAAAAAGCCAATAATGTGTGGTTTTAAGAGTGTGCCCCCAGAAATGTAGAAATGCCTACAATCATATAGACAACAATTATTTGAGCTGAAAGAAGGTGGGGGAAGTTACCTGAAATATCAAAGGCATCATATCTATTAAGTTAAACCAATATTCTGGATGCATCAATAAGTCTCAAAGCCACTTGGCATAGCAGGGTCAATTGCCTCTCTGTAGGTATCAACATGCCCTCACAATAGAACATATTTCAATTTTCACAGAATGCATTTCAGTTCTCTGACAGAACAAAGGAGCACTTCCCTGAGGGAAAAAAACAGCAAAGGTAGAAACATTGTACTGAGCCAGCACAGCTGAGGTTCAGGAGCATTCTTCAAACAACCTCACTGGGTCATATTTGGTTGTTCGGTTATCTTTTGGGGAGAAGCTGCTCATTTCCCCCCGAGTTGCTGCTCTTGTCAAAAAGGAAACAATGATCCAGTTTAAATTGGCAAACAGATGGTGACACTATAGAAATGTCATTTGAGTAAGTGTGTGTGTGTGTGTGTGTGTGTGTGTGTGTGTGTGTGTGACGCTTTGAGATGGCAGCTAATGAAACACAGAACAGCCTGAGAAATGGATGTTGCACGGTAACAAAAGAAATGTTTGTACGTATTGAGATTCTCTCTCTCTTCGCTGGGCATAGAAAGAACAACAACAAAGGGGCAATGAAGGCAGTACTTGTAAGAAGTTGACTTCTTTCATTAGAAAAAATGTCAAGATGGGATCAGTTACGTCAGGTTGACTATCAGCCCACTCTTGTGGAATTGTTCACCAACAAAGCTGGTTCCAAACAATGTTCCATTAATGCACCATGTTTTGGAGAAGAGATTGGTGAAAAGCAGGTAGAGGGCATGATACGAGGATCTGATGCAAATCTTGCATGGTTTCCAAAGCGAGTATTCTATATGGAGGTCACCGTCACCAGATCAGAAGGAATATCAGGCTTCAGTCCAACCAGAAGTGACTACAAATGACTTTGTTCTGCATGATGTGCTAAATTGAGTAAGCAGGTTCTCCCATAAAGGAGAGCATGGGTTGCGGAAGGGTTAACAAGACATCCCAGGGTGGGAGAGTCGGGTCAGTTTAGATGGCCACATGTGTGATTGGTGGGTGTGCTGTTGCTGGCGAAATTTGCTTGTAGCAAGTGATTGATTGACAGCCTTACCCTATATATGCTTAGAGAGCAGCTTTCAGTTCCACTTTTGCTGCTCACAATGAATCTCCTGCCCGCCCTCCTCTAATTTTAGGTGTTTTTGCATTGACCTTGCTGCGCCTCTCATGGGGTTGCCTGTTTTGGATCGGGGGCCTGGTAGGAATTTTGCCACTTGGCTGATTGGCTGGTGCCAGGTGGTTTTTGCCTACTACGCTGCAATAAGTCACAACTTGTAAGGTTGGCGGTTAGGCATTGGTTCAAACTGGATGGTTGAGGGGTACGGATTTGGTTGGGCCTTCCCCTCATGGTTGCTGCTGCCTTTAGAGGTATTCCTTTAAAGGAATCCTGGGGCTATACATGTAGTCCGCGTATCCCCGCCAGGGGCCAGGGCCATGCATGAGCCTCGGGGAGCATCTGAGGGTGAGGTCAAGGGCGTGGCCCCTGCCCCCATCTCTCCCGGTAAGAGTGCTTACCTACTGGCTCCCCTACTAGGCTAGTGGGAGTCAGATCTGTCCCAGGTGGGGGACAGACGGCAAGAACCAATGCCTAAGCAACCACTCACATTCAGTTGTATTTAAATAAAGTTGTGGCCAAATTAATGCCAAAAACCTTAAACTTAAAATATTGTGTGAGGTGTGAGTTATTGGGGGGGGGGGATGTCTTGGTACCTCGGCATGCAATAATGTTTGCATATCCACAACTAACTTTGTCAGGCTATTGTGGGTGTTATGTATTGGTTTAATCTGTGTTCATGAGTTTCTCTGCTAGTCCTGTAACTACCTTTCCCGCTCCTGGGCGATTCAAATGGGTGCGGGGACAGTTGCTATTGGTTAACTTGTTAGCACAATTTGGATCCTCACTCTGATAGGTTCCCGCCAAAATCTAAATGTATCCTTTCCCCAACCCCTGCTCCTGAGAGTATAAAAGGAGCTCACCCTTTCCCTCCAGCCAGTCAAGATTCCTACTGCAATAAAGAAGACTGTTCTTGTTATACTTGACTCCTAGCAGTTCCTTGCTAGTATGCTGAATCACTTCTGAGCTGACTTCACGAAGAGCTGAAATCACACTCACAACATAACAACTGGCGACGAAGGTGGGATCGGAATTCTGAGGCTGCAAGGAGACATTCCCTTGGCCCAGGTTCCGAGTTCGAGGGTTGAGTAACGAAAACTGCTGTTCACGCTCAAGCCCTCACCGACCAGCATCAGTCAGCCTGACTAGCCGCGGAATGGAGGCCGGCAGAGTGTTGGAACCCTTCCAGCTCAGCTCTCCACGCAAATGGGAAGATTATGCAGAGCGGTTCGAGTTCTATGCAACAGCAAGGGGTATTACAGACGCCGCCAAGAAGAGGGCCACATTTCTCAGTTGTTGTGGCCCAGAGACCTTCGAGCTAGCAAAGGCACTGCTGGCACCAGTTAAACTACAGGATGCCTCTTTGAGAGACATCATAGCCAAAATGACTAGTCATTTGGCTCCGACTGCAACCAAGATGTCCAGGCGGGTCGATTTCTACAAACGGCAGCAGCAAGCAGGGGAGCCTGCGGCAACGTTTCTAGCTGAGCTCCGGAAGCTTGCACAGCATTGTGGGTTCTCCAACCTCGAGGAAAGCCTGAGAGACCGTTTTGTCTGTGGCCTCAGTAGCAGCAAGGCCCGCCGCCGCATCATCGCGAAAGAAGAGGTCACCCTTGCCTCCGCTCTGCAGGAAGCCATTGCCACGGAAGCCACAGAGAAGGAAGAGTCCGCTGACGTAATCAAGCCAGCGAAAGCACCGTTGAACACCACCCATTTCACAGGAGACCCTGTAGCCAGTCCAGACCAGAGCCCCGTGCAAGGGGTTGAGTTGGTCCGCCAGAGTACCACTGCATCCAAAAACCATCGCCCGCTTGTGCCGGCTGTGGGGGAAACCACGACAGGAAAAATTGTCGTTTCCGTGACGTCACGTGCCGGGCATGTGGCCGGTTGGGCCACCTTGCAAGGGTCTGTCGTTCTGCCACCTCTGATTCTGCAGTGTCCCCGAGATCTTCGCACCGCAGATCTGCATCCAGCACTCACCTCGTTGATGACTGCAACTACCTCACCGTAATAAATGGGAAGACCGTACCCTTCCCCGCACAGGAGAAGACAACCATCCGGGTCCAGATTGAAGGGCATCCCTGCGACATGGAAGTTGACTCTGGGTCAGGATTTTCCATGGTCTCCGACCGAACTGCCCGCTCCTTCTTTCCGGGGGGTAAGTTTCCCTCATTGGAGACTTTTCCAGTCACACTGCAGTCATACACGGCAGGCCGCATTTCAATTTTGGGAATGTGCTCCGTCAAAGTACAGTTCAGAGCCAGGACAGCCGTACTGAAGCTTGTGATTGCTAAGGGTAACCGTCCCAGTCTGTTGGGCACGGACTGGTTTCCAGCATTGGGACTGGGGATTTCGGGGCTTAATTCTGTTACAGTGACTAATGAAAACTTTGATGTCTTGTACCAGGAGTTCGCAATGCTTTTTGATGGATCCCTGGGGTGTTACAAGGGGGCCCCTATTGATTTTGCCCTTGATCCAAGTATTGCTCCCATCCGGCTTAAGCCCAGGCGAGTTCCTTTCGCCCTTAAGCCAAAAATTGATGCTGAATTAGATAAACTTGTAGCCCAAGGGGTATTAGAACCTGTTGAATCCGCCAGATGGGAGACCCCGATTGTCACGCCCTTGAAGGCAAATGGGGAAGTGCGCATATGCGCAGATTACAAGTGTACAATTAACAAAGTGTTACGGGGCAATTCATACCCTATTCCAGTAGTTTCTCAGTTGTTGGCCACGTTATCTGGGGGCACGGTATTTGCAAAGCTTGACTTGGCTCAGGCATACCAACAACTGCCAGTGTCAGAGCACTCTGCTGAAGCTCAGACCATTGTCACCCACAAGGGTGCATTTAGCGTAAAAAGGCTCCAGTTTGGGGTCAGTGTGGCACCGGGAATCTTTCAGGGGCTTATGGAGCGCCTCTTACGAGGGCTTCCGGGGGTCTTGCCCTATTTTGATGATGTTCTTATCGCTGGGAAAAATGCTCAGGACCTGCTTGAGCGTGTCCGTGCTGTTTTAATCAGATTGCAGGATGCGGGGCTTAAGCTTAAAAAGGAGAAGTGTGTTTTTGGGGTGCCCAAAGTCGATTTTTTAGGGTACGAGATTGATGCAGCTGGCATCCACCCCACAGCAGCCAAAACAAGGGCCATTGCGGAGGCCCCTCGGCCAGGGAACAAAACAGAACTTCAGGCCTTCTTAGGCCTTCTCAACTTTTACCACACCTTTCTCCCTCATAAGGCGACCATTGCGGAGCCCCTCCACAGATTGTTAGAAAAAAAAAGTAGTTGGTGTTGGACCCAGGTCCATCAGAGGGCTTTTGATGCGCTTAGGGGTATGCTTTCGAACCGGAGTGTTCTCACCCATTTTGACGAGTCCAAGCCACTGGTGTTGGCATGTGACGCATCACAGTATGGTCTGGGGGCCGTCCTTAGTCACAGGGACCCTGACGGGAGTGAGAGGCCAATTTCGTTTTACTCACGGACTCTGTCCGATACAGAGCGCAACTATGCTCAAATAGACAAGGAGGCTCTGGCCATTGTGGCAGGTGTTAAAAAATTCCATGATTATGTCTATGGTCGGCCTTTTACCATTCAGACTGATCACAAGCCCCTGCTAGGGTTGTTCGTCCCTCACAAACAGACTCCTCAGATGCTCTCTCCTCGCATGCTACGTTGGTCCATATTTTTAAATGGGTATCAGTATGAGTTGTGTCATGTAAAGGGTACACATCTATGCCATGCGGATGCCCTAAGCCGTTTGCCCTTGCCCCATATTTCCGACAGGGACCCTGCACCTGCTGAGTGTGTCATGATGCTAGAGGCGCTGCCGGGCCCTCCGGTCAAGGCCCCCGAAATTGCCACCCAAACAATGAGAGACCCCGTCCTTGCCCGTGTCCTTGCTTGGGTGGGGAGGGGATGGCCAGAGGGTCCCCAGCCAGAGTGTTTCAGGGCATTCAAAACCAGGCAGCATGAGCTCTCCCTGCACCGGGGGTGTCTGCTGTGGGGGGACAGAGTGATTATTCCAGAACCCCTCAGGAACAGGGTGCTGGGCACGCTCCACATGGGGCACCCAGGTATGGTCCGAATGAAATCCTTGGCTAGGTGCTATGTGTGGTGGCCTGGAATGGACCAGGACATTGAGAAATGGGTACGAACATGCACCTCATGTCAGGAGGTGAGACCTGATGTACCAAGGGCACCAGTCCACTGGTGGGAGCAGGCACGGACTCCCTGGAGCCGTCTGCACATTGACTTTGCGGGACCCCACCAAGGGAAAGTATTCCTGGTAGTAGTGGATGCCTACTCAAAGTGGTTGGAAGTGGCAGTAGTTCCCAGCATGACCTCCGCTGCGGTCATTCGGGTGTTGAGGCAGCTGTTCGCAACCCACGGTCTGCCAGAGACTATCATGTCAGATAATGGAATGGCCTTTGTATCTCAGGAGTTTAAGGCATTCCTGGCAGACAACTTCATTAGGGGGGCAACATCGCCCCGTTCCACCCATCGTCTAATGGACAGGCAGAGTGGATGGTACGGACGGCAAAAGAGGCTATCGCTCGCCTGCTGGAGGGGGACTGGGCAGCCCGAATTGCCCGGATGCTATTTTTGCAGCATGCCACGCCCTGCACTGTCACGGGCAAGTCACCCGCTGAACTATTGATGGGCCGTCGGTTGGTCACCATCATGGACTTTGTACACCCGGACAAAAACCCGTCCCGTCCTGCTCGAGCTCAGCCAGAGCCCGAAAGGGACACCACACGCTACCTCACCCCAGAAGAGCTAGTCTGGGTACGAAACTACGCCAGAGGTCCGGCATGGGTGCCAGGTGTTGTCACCCGTGCCAGTGGTCCAGTCTCGTATTTCGTTACGCTGGACGACGGTCGAGTGATGTGACGCCATATAGACCAGCTGCGTCGGCGTGCCCCCAACAGTACCCAAAGTGATGGGAACTCGGCCGACCTAGAGGAAACACTGCCTGACACCGAATCCCTGCAGCCTCCTACCCAGGCCAGTTCCAGCGATTTGGAAATGCCTCCACCAGAAGGTAGCAGCATCCCCGCTTCCTCAGAGATGCTGCCCCCAGCCAGGGATGTGTCTCCACCGCCCATCCTGCCTGCAACACCACCGTCACCCCAAGTTCCGGTGCAGCAGACTCCAGCCACTCCTGTTCCTAGGAGGCCCCAGCGGAACCGCCGGCCACCTAATTACTTGAGGGACTTTGAGTGCTTCGCGCACTAGGAGGGAAGGGGTGTTATGTATTGGTTTAATCTGTGTTCATGAGTTTCTCTGCTAGTCCTGTAACTACCTTTCCCGCTCCTGGGCGATTCAAATGGGTGCGGGGACAGTTGCTATTGGTTAACTTGTTAGCACAATTTGGATCCTCACTCTGATAGGTTCCCGCCAAAATCTAAATGTATCCTTTCCCCAACCCCTGCTCCTGAGAGTATAAAAGGAGCTCACCCTTTCCCTCCAGCCAGTCAAGATTCCTACTGCAATAAAGAAGACTGTTCTTGTTATACTTGACTCCTAGCAGTTCCTTGCTAGTATGCTGAATCACTTCTGAGCTGACTTCACGAAGAGCTGAAATCACACTCACAACATAACAGTGTACTTACTAATTTATGTTTGCCAATGCGTTCAATGGGGTTTACTCCGTAGTAAGTGTGTTTGGGATTGCAGACTAAATCAATTTTGTAAAAAGTCATTTCAAAAACCCTATAAAGTAGCTGCTTGCCACAGTTTCATTGGACAAAATGAAACCATGTCTGCATAATGTCTAATTGATCCAATGCACATGTAAGCCAATAAAGATTGATTGGAAGTAATCAATGCTTCAAAACTGCAAATGAATGACAGTTTTTAAGGCTGAATTAATATTTGTAAACTTCTAGTGCCCCCCCAAATATGCTAAACTTGAAATCTATTATTATGAGTTTGGGGGTTGGGTGCAAGACCCCTTAATCCCTGGTCCAGCTTAAGTGTTAGAAGATAAATAAGCCAAGCTAGCTTCCTGATGAGGTGATGGGAGTTTAAGGCGCCTGGTGTGAGGTGGCGAATGTGTGCCCCCCTCCTTCAACAGACAAAGCCAGAGTTCTGAATTTTGCGTGGCAGTGATATAACTGGGAAGGAAAGCAGCAAGCTGGAGAGAGAGCCAGAGCAACATTTAGGAGCAATGTTTGATTTCTGCTTGAATTTTGTGTGGCAGTAGCTATGGGAGAAACAATACACTTTTGGGGTGTTAATGCTGTGAACCCCTCCATCTCAGGCTCAAGTTCAATATATAGTATGCATAAACAAACATTATATCATAAAGACACCACAGTCTCTGTCTTTTTTAAAGATTTTGCACCGAACCCTCCTCAACTGCATTTGCTTAGCCCAGTGTTTCCCAAACTTGGGTCTCCAATAGTTTTTGGACTACAACTCCTATAATCCTTAGCTAGCAAGACCAGTGGTCAGGAATGATGGGAATTGTAGTTTGAAAACAACTGGAGACCCAGGTTTGGGAAATGCTGGCATAGCTGGAACATGTCCTAACCTTTGGTTGTGCCCCATGCTTGATGGAGGCTGGAGACATGGGTTTTGCATGGATGGAATGAAGCTTGTACAGGTTAAGAGTCACATCCATTTGCTCCACCCACTTTTTGCTTCTGGTCTCACCTACGACTGGCATATCTCCCCAGAAGGTTACTCACAAGAGGATGTGGCCCTTTGGCTGTAAAAGTTTCTACACCCCTGGTTTTGTTGTTGTTTAGTCGTTTAGTCGTGTCCGACTCTTCGTGACCCCATGGACCATAGCACGCCAGGCACTCTTGTCTTCCACTGCCTCCCGCAGTTTGGTCAAACTCATGTTCGTAGCTTCGAGAACACTGTCCAACCATCTCATCCTCTGTCGTCCCCTTCTCCTTGTGCCTTCCATCTTTCCCAACATCAGGGTCTTTTCCAGGGAGTCTTCTCTTCTCATGAGGTGTCCAAAGTATTGTAGCCTCAGCTTCAGGATCTGTCCTTCCAGTGAGCACTCAGGGCTGATTTCCTTCAAAAGTTTGATCTTCTTGCAGTCCATGGGACTCTCTGGTTTAAGAGGAACCAAAAACTAAAATAAATTAGCAGTCTGGGGTGTTCTGTCTCTTGGTCTTTTGCTTTTGTCCCCTCCTCACTTGCAGTCATACCTCGGTTTAAGTACGCCTTGGTTTGAGTACTTTCAGTTTAAGTACTCTGCGGACCTGTCTGGAACAGATTAATTCACTTTCCATTACTTTCAATGGGAAAGTTCACTTCAGGTTAAGTACGCTTCAGGTTAAGTACAGACTTCCAGAACCAATTGTGTTTGTAAACCGAGGTACCACTGTACTTTTCCTTCACCCCACCTCCGTTTTCCTGCACAGGGGCTCCACTTTACGGACATCAAACATGAACATGGGAAATGCAAACAGAACTACTGTATCTCTGCCTTTGCTCATTCAATTGACCGTTTCCCTTCTCTTCTCTTCTTTGTAATGCCTTTGTTTGCATCCCAAGACTATCCCCAACAGCTGAGGTATGTGTGCCTGCCTCTCCAACCCATTGAAGGCGAAAGCTCGTTTTCCAGCACATTAGAGGGCTTATTGTTGAAGCAGATGCTATTGAATGCGAAGAAATAAAAATGTCAGAAAAATCTATTTTCTCCAGTTGATCAACTATTAGCCACAGCGTAAAACCACTACAGTATTGTGAGGAAGGAGCATATTGCTAATGTTAACATGGGCAGCTGGGATGCCGCTGCTTTTGCTGCTCACCAATATTAAAGATGGCAAAGAGGGGCAAACTAATCTTCTGGACCATTTCTGTAGCGTGTGGATGTTTTAAGATGCAAGGCTAAATCCATGCTGCCCTTCTAACTCAAAGAAAAAGCTTTTGACCCATCCAGCAACACACAGGTAGGGAACCTATCCAGGGCTCAAATGCAAACCCTCCAACATTTCTGCAATGAAAATAAGGAGGAGGAGGAGGAGGAGGAGGAGGAGGAGGAGGAGGAGGAGGAGGAGGAGGAGGAGGAGGGGGGGGGGAGAAGAAGAAGAAGGAGAAGAGGAGAAGAAGAAGAAGAAGAAGAAGAAGAAGAAGAAGAAGAAGAAGAAGAAGAAGAAGAAGAAGAACAACAACAACAACAACAACAACAACAACAACAACAATTTTATTATTTATACCCCACCCATCTGGCTGGGTCGCCCCAGCCACTCTGGGCGGCTTCCAACCTATATAAAAACATAATAAAACATTAAACATAAAAAAATCTTCCCTATACAGGGCTGCATTCAGATGTCTTCTAAAGGCCAGATAGTTGTTTGTTTCCTTGACATCTGATGGGAGGGTGCTCCACAGGGTGGGCACCTCTACGGAGAAAGCCCTCTGCCTGGTTCCCTGTAACCTCACTTCTCACAGTGAGGGAACCGCCAGAAGGCCCTCGGAGCTGGACCTCAGTGTCCAGGCTGAATGATGGGGGTGGAGACGCTCCTTCAGGTATACTGAGCTGAGGTCATTTAGGGCTTTAAAGGTCACCACCAACACTTTGAATTGTGCTCAGAAACGTACTGGGAGCCAATGTAGGTCATTCTGGACCAGTCTTATATGGTCTCGGTGGACACTCCCAGTCACCAGTCTAGCTGCCGTATTCTGGATTAGTTGTAGTTTCCGGGTCACCTTCAAAGGTAGCCCCATGTAGAGTGCATTGCAGTAGTTCAAGCGAGAGATAACCAGAGCATGTACCACTCTGGCCATAGAGTCTGCTGGCAGGGAGAGTCTCAGTTGGCATACCAGATGAAGCTGATAGACAGCTGCCCTGGACACAGAGTTGGTCTGTGCCTCCATGGACAGCCATGAGTCCAAAATGACTCCCAGTCCAAAGATTGCATCCTGACTCACCCAGAGCTGCTGATAATATTATTATTACTGCTACTGCTTCTACTACAGTAATTCTAGTACTATGAAGAATAATTAATCTAACGAATGCTTATTTATGTTTGATTCTGATGTGATACTGAACTTAAGAACAAAAAGGGAATATTAAAGATGGCTTTCTGCACCGACAAAGGCTAGGAGCTTCAGTAAGTTATTGCACATTTCCTTCAATAGCTCAAAGTGGGGGTTGAAGATATGCAGATATATTAAATGCAATCAGTTAGCTGATCAGTTATTTCAAGGTAGAGGGTCAATCAAGTCGCAATTCCTCAACAGTGAATAGCCAATACTTTATAATTCTTAGGTTGTTTCTTGGTTGTCCTCCAGCACCATGTTTATTTCCTTCAAACAGACCCTGCTATGTCGGTTGTCATTGTGGAAGAATATTTCCAGTGTCAAGCAATTAACACCACTTGTGGCAAGTGAAGATTGAGGTCAAGCAAGTTTACCTGTCGGAAGAGTGCATTGTTTTCCAAAGCAGCTGGGGGACATGTGCAGGGTGTGTGTGTGTGTGCGTGTGTACAATATCCATTTGCTACTAATTAAAACACTAAGCAACCATTCTTTCCAGCAGTCATCTCCCCCCCCTGCAGCAATGCAACTTGCTACCTTTTCCACAGACCATTTTGAAATGTACAGCTCCTTCTGCTATATTTTTTGGAATAGCCCCTAGATAGAGCAGTCCCACTTTACCCTTGAATAGGGCTGCCATATTTCAAAAGCCAGACACAAAAGATGTTGAACTTCTTCTTCTTCTATTGCAAAATCTTTTAAAAAGACAAGTTTTTGAGCTATTTTAAAGGATTTTTTTTCCTTCCACCCATGACTTTTTTCAGCCGGAACTCAGTTCTGGCACTTCTTAGGTGGGTCCCATTGTCATTGTGGGTTTCGACACCTCTTTTTCGAGAAAAAAATGGCATCTTATCTGCTTCCATCTTATCGCCTCTCTTCTCCTGATCCTTTCAGTTGGAATGGAAGGGATTGGGGGACTCACTTTGAAAGGAGTCCTGTCACCTGGTCACTGAGATTCAGTAGATGAGAAGATCTTGAAGAACCTGGTGTCACATCAAGAATGGAAAAAGTCTCACAAGCGTTATCCTGTTCGATGCTCCCTGTGTTGGCTGATGTTCTGTGTGAGGCTAATATAAGATTCTTCAAGGGTGAGGATGTGGGTAGTGCCCTCTATGCACAACCCTCAGGATATGGTTATGGATCTCCACCATCAGCACTAGACAGTCTTATTCACCTTGCAGAATGCACTACTTTACAGGCCCTGGCAGAATGGCAAAGGGAGGGAGAGAGGAAGGAGATCTCATCATTCAACTGTGTGAAGCAGCACAGTTTGCTTTCCTGTGAATTTTGCAAACACAGAGTGTATATACCCTGCAACTACTAAGACTCATGGCCATCAAACAAAGAGCTAGGCATGGGCTTAAATTTCTCCCACTGAAATCCATTCTTTTAAATCATTTAATTTTAATGGAACCACACCAGCTATTTCCGAACTATACTTCCCTAAGGCATGGGTGCCCTTCGGTTGTTCTTGGACTCCAACTCCCATCAGTCCAATCAAGGATGATGGGAGTTGTAGGCCATCAACATCTGCAGGGCCCCACATATCCAATCCCCGCTCTAAGGTGAAGATATTGTTGCATTCTACAAAGATTTTTCAGTTAATCCAATGAATTAAATCACAGTGTCACCAGACTCCATCACTATTACATGCACCAGTGACAACCCAAGGTCTATTACGATCACAGTGTGATTTCAGCTCATTTGTTGTTGTTGTTTTTGGAGATTTATTATGCAGAAGACTATATTGCTCCCGAGCTTTTGTTTTCAAACAACAATTAACACAAAGAAGGAAGAATGGAATTAATTTGAGTCACTCCATAAATAAAGTGTGCTTTGCATTGTTCCATGCCTAAGATATGCTGAGAAAATGTAACTGAACTGCTAACACTGTGGTGTGCAGAGCACACAACTCATTCTGAAAACAATCTACATTTATAGAATCCTAATTAAAAAGAAAATAACGAGACACTGCTATTTTTATACCGTTTCCATAAAAAGGAGCCTAAGATTGGGCTACTGTACATTGCTCAATGTAGGGCTGCCCTTCAGGTTGGTTCATAAGCTTCAGCTATTGCAGAACGCAGCAGTTAGGCTGACAAATGAAGCAGCCAAACTGAGATGGGTGGAGGACTAGGTAGTTATCTTCTTCCAAGCACACCTGAAGTTGAGCAGCCATCACCCTCTTTATGACCTTGCACCCAAAGGATGATGGGTGGTAGTTGTCACATACTTCCAGGTGTGGACAGAACCTTTGGGAAAGGAGGTGCAGCAGTTATGAGGTTCTTTAAGTTAGCTGACACAACAACAACCACCGACAAGGAAGCATCAACCACTTCTTGGAGCCACCCAGTAGATCCCTTCTGATTTATACAATGGAGTCACACTTGGTGGCACTTGAGACACCTCCCTCAAGCCTGTAATAACTGTGGTGTCAAGTTCACTCTGAACGTGAGCAGGTTTGCTCTCAAAGTATCTTGCAAACTGGTCCCAGCAGGCTATTAAAGGGACTGTCGGGAAGGCAGGTTTTTGACTTTGGATCTTTGTGAAAGCTAGGGCTGTGCACTGAATTTAGCTGAGCCCTAAGCACTATGCAGAGGGATTCTATTGGTCTCCCACAGCAATGAGGGTCAGATCCTAAAGGTAAAAAGGTAAAGGACCCTGGACGGTTAAGTCCAGTCAAAGCTGACAATGGGGCTGCAGCGTTCATCTCGCTTTCAGGCCAAGGGAGCCCGTGTTTGTCCACAGACAGCTTTCCAGGTCATGTGGCCAGCATGACTAAACCGCTTCTGGCACAATGGGTCACCGTGATGGAAACCCGAGTGCACGGAAATGCCGTTCACCTTCCTGTCTTATTTATCTATTTATCTACTTGTGTTTGCATGCTTTCAAACTGCTAGGTTGGCAGGAGCTGGGACAGAGCAACGGGAGCTTACTCCGTCACGGGGATTCGAACCGCCGACCTTCTGATCGGCAGGCCCAAGAGGTTCAGTGGCTTAGACCACAGTGCCACCCTACTAGCACCCTAATTAGGGACAGATGGGGCTCATCAACCTGGGAAGGTAGCCCTTTGACAAGAAGGAAATCTCCACTCACTTGCAGTTATACTTGTTTGTGAGAAGGACTTTGGGAGTAAACCTGAATCCATATCTTCTGCCTTGTGGGAGAAGAAAGGGCTAAGGAGTAAACCTTACACAAATCTGGAGTGGAGTCCCGAAGATGGTTGGATGGTATCTTGTATGCCTCCTCCCAATAACTCCTGCAACCAAGCTGGTGCCAAACATATTGCTTTGCTTTCCTTTGAACCACATCAACAAGACCAAGAGGTCATCTGTGCAGCCCAGGACCTCCATACGCACTGCTCAAGCTTGTACACTCCTCCATTGTCTCCTGAGACAGCCAGATCCCAACAGCCCAACAAAAGTGGCTGATACTGCAATCCTATTGTGAATGTTTACCAGGGTGTGGGTCTCTTTGACCTCAGTGGGCTTTCCGTCTAAGGAGACAAGCATAGAATTGTACAATGAATTGAGATGTCCTCGTGGCAATGAGTCTAATGCAGCTTTCCCTAAATTAGTGTTCTCCAGAATATTGTTGGACAGCAACACACATCATCCCTGACCACTGGCCATGCTGCTTGAGGATGATGGGTTTTGGAGTTTGGTATCAACTGGAGAACACCAGATTAGAGAAGTTGGTCTAGGGCAGGCATGTCAAACCTGCTGCCCTCCAGATGTTTTGGACTACAATTCCCATCTTCCCCAACCACTGGTCCTGCTAGCTAGGGATCATGGGAGTTGTAGGCCAAAACATCTGGAGGGCCGCAGGTTTGACATGCCTGGTCTAGGGTGTTATTTTCCATGCAGTTCTAGGCACATCACTTTCCAGGCTCTCTTTTTAGAGGACCAGTTACCAGTTGTAGACCTGATATTGTGGAATGTCTCCCGTTTTGAAAACGTTTGTTGGATTCGATCCAAAGTGGTTCATTTCTTTCAGAGGAAGCCATCCTTTGAAGGAGTTCTATTTCCCCCCTGGTATCTAGCACTTTGTTTGCTGAAGAGAAGCAGAGATTAGCAAACCAAAGCGTTACTATCAACAGAGCTTGACATCCATTATGGATTTCCATTCAATCCAGGCTACAACTGGCGTTCTTTCTGGCACCGAGACAGGCTTTATCCTAAATTGTCCTTACTGAGAACAGGAGAGCCTGATATATTTGGAATTAGAGTGGATGCATGCTCTTAATGTAAAGCAGACCAGCATTTGTCCGTGGCACTTCCATAATGCATTGGATGGGAAATGGACCAGATTAGACAGGAGAAATTATTAAGTCCTAAGTCTAGGTTTTCCAATTTGTATACTGCAGGAATGGCCAGCCTTGGGCTTGTGAGGCACTGCCAGATGCTGGCTCAAGAAGAAAGAAGGGCACAAAAGGAGAGAAACTAGTCTGAGGCCTAAGGAGGAAGTCATTGTTCAGGAGAAGTCCTGCCCTGCCCTGACTTGCGTGTCGAGGTACCAAGACTTCCCGCCAATAACTCACACTTCACACGGAAATTAAGTTTAGATTTTTGGCATTAATTTTGGCCACAACTTTATTTAAATACAACTGATGTGAGTGGTTGCTTAGGCATTGGTTCCCAAGCCATCTGTCCCCCGCCTGGGACAGATCTGACTCCCCTAGCGTACTGGGGAAGTCAGGATAGTCAGCCTCTGTGAGAGGCTGTGAGGTCAGCCTCTGTGAGAGGCTGGGGCAGGGCACCACGCCCTATGACCTCTCCCCCAGGTGCTCCCCAAGGCTCATGCGCGGTCCTAGCCCCTAGCGGAGGTACAGACAAACATGTGGAGCCCCAGGATTCCTTTAATGGAATACCCCTAAAGGCAGCAGCAATTTTGAGGGGGAGGCCCAGCCAAATCTGTACCCCTCCACCATCCAATTTGAACCAATGCCTAACCGCCAACATTACAAGTTGTGACATTTTGCTATGTAGTAGGCAAAAACCACCTGGCACCTGCCAATCAGCCAGATGGCAAAATTCCTACTAGGCCCCCGCAGCAATACGGACGACCCCATGACAGGCACAGCAACGTCAAGCACAGCAAAAAAAACCCCCTAAATATAGGGAGGGTGGGCGGGAGATCCGTTGCAAGCACCCAAAAGCAAAAGCGGAAGCTGCTTGCCCCAATATATAGGCTGTGGCTGTCAATCAAAAGTAGCAACATAACATTCTCCCCAGCAACAATACCCTCAGCGGCACTCACGTTTCTACGAGAATAGCCACTTCCGATGTATACTATCAGAGCATGTATTTATTTATTGACCAAAATTTATATACCACTTGATTGCAATAAAACCCGCAAGCGGTTTACAAGAAATCTTAAAATTATCAATTAAAAAACCAGTAATTAAAAGCAATCAACAAAAGCAATTAAAAACAAGTAATTAAAAACATTTGAAAAATAATTAAATGTAACAGGGAAAGATGAAAACCTCTCAACATCTATGTGTCTGCAGAGGCTTGCCTAAGCTAAAATGTTTGACACAGCCACTGAAAAGTGTACAGCAAATGCTCTGCCTGATGTGCTCAGAGTTCCATCTTAACTGAGCTTCTTGGTATCAACACACAAGTGTACACATAAATATATGAATGTCTGTTTAAGTGTATGCTTCTGAAATTTGACAGGTTTCACATCCCTCAGTTTGCATTTTAAATAAAATAAAATAAAATAAAATAAAGGGACATGCAAGTCCTCATGAACATTGATCAGCATTTGAGTATGAATTTCTAATATACAAATATTTGCCTGCAGTTTTGCCCAATATACATTATTTTTACAAGGCAACCTTCCCTAATGTAATTTTGGCATGTTATTTGCACTCCTCTGTGCATTTTATTCACGATCTACCCAGTTTCATTTTTGTACATGCTACTTGACTGCAGAACTTAAGAGAAGTGAAAATTTCAAAAGACATCTGTGTTTTGGTTTGTGTATTATTTTGGAAAATGGGCATTAGGTCGATTCATTTTTAAACGTGAACTTAATCCAATTTCTCTCACATCACTGGTTTGGCGGTGTTTACTCCTAGGCAAGTGTTTCAAAGGATTGCTGCTTTTGCTACTATGTTGTCATAACACTTCATGGTTCTAACATATCCCTATCTCTCCCTTCCCTTGGCTTAGCTAGATTGAAACTGAGGGCCAGTACATGAAAATGATGTGCAGGTGGTATTTGACTCCTACTAAGTTAGCAAAAATATATAGGACAAGTTCAAATATTTTGAACTCCTTATCAAATATTGCTGGAATTGTAAAGAAAGAGAAGGTACCTTTTATCATATGTGGTGGACTTGTAAGGTAATAAAAGCTTTCTGGGAGATGATATATAACGAAAAGAAAAAAATGCTTAAAATAACTTTTGTTAAGAAACCAGAAGCTTTTTTATTAGGAATTATGGGTACTGACATACCAAGGAGCACAAAAGACTTTTTATGTATGGAACAACAGCTGCCCGGATGTTATTAGCCCAGAGTTAGAAAGAAGACAAAGTCCCTACCAGAGAAAAAATGGCAAACCTCTCATGTAGGACCCTGGCAAATACATATGCCTAGTTGGCATGTTCTCTCCCTCCTGGTCAAACGTTCGGGAGGTTCAAAAGCTTTCTCCAACCCGAACATCACAACGACTGATGCCAAAAGGCCTTAGCACACTTAGGGACCCACAGAGTATTGGCAGTTTGCGTAACAGAACCAATAGCACAGCATTTTGGCTAATCTACTTTATTTACATATGATACACTCGGAGCATTCTGACTTAGCTCCTGCATCTTTCTCATCAGACAGCAAAGAGAGAAAGAACAAAGGACAATAGTCCCACTTCACGGAAACACAGTAACACAAACATTCTGTCTCTGTCACTTCCCACACTGTGGAATGAGAACATACACCGTCATGTGATAGAAAACAATCCCATGACTGCAGACACGGGGAATGAATCTCCAACAGGAATATGCCAAGATGGCAAAGCTGACTGGAAAACTCAGAAAGCAAGAGGATAAAAACTTTATAAAAGAATGGGAAAAAATATACCCTGGAAATACCCTGATGTTGGGAAAGATTGAGGGCACAAAGAGAAGGGGATGACAGAGGACAAGATGGTTGGACACAGGGCCATCTTAAGCAGGTCAGGCGCCCCAGCGCTGTGGTGCGCAGATCGCTCTGGCGCCCCCGCCCCGTTTCTTCCTGCGGTTGGTGGGCGGGCGCAGTGCGGGTTTCGCGCGGCTCCATCGCACAGCGCCCCCTGCCAACCCAGCGCCCTGGCGCCCCGCACTACCCAGCCTACCCCTAGAGCCGGCCCTGGTTGGACAGTGTTCTCAAAGCTACTAACTTGAGTTTGACCAAACTGTGGGAGGCAGTAGAAGACAGGAGAGCCTTGTGTGCTCTGGTCCATGGGGTCATGAAGAGTCGGACACAACTAAATGACTAAACAAAAACAATTTTCATTAGAGAAATGTTGAAGGGTATGACAGGCACACACAGATGGAAATAGATATATAAATATGTATGCATACACACACATTTTTTTTGGGGGGGGAGTATATTTGGTACTTCACTTGAACTTTCCCCCCTTTTTTAAGTTAATGTGTATCTCTAGCAATAATGTTCTCCAGATTTTTGAAGCAGATTTATTCACTTATTTACTGAAAAACCTTCTCTTTAATTGTTTTTTTCTTGTCTTTTTCTTTTCTTACAAGTTCCCCCAGAGACAATTTTCCTTGACTGTTCTGAGCTGAGCTCAGCTTCTTACGGAGTCAGACCCTTTTGTGTTCCGATAACTGACGTTGTTGTTGTTGTTGTTGTTCTTTTCGAAGGCATGCAAAGTAGTATGTGCCCACTTCCTTCGCAGTATCTCTTTCACGAGATGTGTTTTGAAGCCCCGCTCCCTGACTGTTTAAAAACTGAGGGGAGTGAACAAGTCAGTTTTCGTGAAGAAGGAATTCCAAGTCGGTAATTAATGCTAATAATAAAATCAAAGTCCCCAGTTCTCTTTACTCCTCTGTGGGAAATTTTCAAAAGCATTCTACAAATATTAGGTAACAAATATTCAGCCAGCCACCTGGAGATAATTGTAGGCGTTATTTACACACACACACACACACACACACAGAGAGAGAGAGAGAGAGAGAGAGAGAGAGAGAGAGAGAGAGAGAGAGAGAGAGAGAGAGAGAGAGAGAGAGAGAACCAGGGCTTTTTCAGCTGGAACTCACCAAAACTCAGTATTAGTGCCTCTCAGGTGGGCTCCATTGCCATTATAAGAGAACAAAGGTGAGTTCTGGCATATCTTTCTCTCTCTCTCTCAATGGTATTGCTAAGAACATAAGAAGGCCCAGCTCTATCAGTCTAAGGACCACCCAGTACAGCTCCTTCCTTCCAGAGTACTGAGCCAGATGCTTCTAAGGTGGTGGTGGTTCCTCTTCTTTAAATTATGTTTTCTTAAGTTTGAAAACATAAACAATAAATACAGTGGTATTTATTGTTCGTTCCGGAGGTCCATTCCTAACCTGAAACTGTTCTTAACTAGAGGCGTGCTTTCGCTAATGGGGCCTCTTGATGCTGCTGTGCTGCTGGCACACGATTTCCTTTCTCCTCCTGGGGCAAAGTTCTTAACTCAAGGTAACTCTTCCAGGTTAGCAGAGTTTCTAACCACTATCCAAGCAAAGAACAGCATTCATATCTTCAATTATGTGTTGAGTACATGTATATAAGCACATGTACAACAATGGTAGGATATAAATGTATAGTCAATTAGAAATGTTTTAAGAAGAAGAAGAAGAAGAAGAAGAAGAAGAAGAAGAAGAAGAAGAAGAAGAAGAAGAAGAAGAAGAAGAAATTTATTAAATTTATTACCCATCCTTCACCAGCAGGACCTTGGACAAGTTACAATGACCCTAAATTAAGCAAGGACGAGGGACCTGTGACCCTCCAGGTGATTCCAGACTACAAGTTCCATCATCCCTGACCATTGGTCATGTTGGCCAGGGTTGATGGAAGATGGATCTCAGCAATATCTGAAGGGTCTTCCCCATCCTTGCTGAATTGTTCTGGTGGTGGTCGTTTACTGCTTACATTATATTTCCTACCTTTGTTGCACTCAGGGGATTCCCAGTCAGGCTCCCATCCAGCCACTAGCCCGATCAAGACCAGCCCGGGTTAAAATCATAGAACCATAGACTTGGATGGGATTTTTGAGGTCATTCAGTCCATCCCTTTCCTTGATGCAGGCTCTGCAGTGCAACTACTGTATCCCTGACAGGTGCCCTGTTTAAATCCCTCCAGAGCACAGGGGGATGAAGATGGGGGTGGAGGGGCGGTTTGCCCTGGGTGCCATCCCAGGGGGTGACATTGCGGCTACCCCTGCCCCCCGGATGCTCGCCACTCACCGCACACACCCTGGGACGTGCGCCGCTTGCTGTGCACCCCTTTGACATGTGCCATGCCCCCTGGGATCCACGGCATGCCCCCTGGGACCCGCGCCAGCCACGCCCCAGGATGTACACCACTCCTGGTGCCGGAGCAGGTAGCTCCACCACTGCTCCAGTGATGGGGAGCCCATCACCCCCACAGCCAGTCTTTTCCACTGTTGAACATCACCAGGAGGCTTCTCCTAACATTTAGCTTCAATGCAATCTCCAGTCATTGCTTCTAGGCTGACCCTCTGGACCAACAGAGAACAAGTTTGCTCTACCTTTTGCATGATCATCCACAAAGTTTTTGTATCACATGCCTCCAGAACACCCCCTTGGACCAACGATGTGCTGTTAGGCACATTAGAAGCTGCCGTTTCTACCATTTAGCATATGATTTCCTACTTTGATGGGCAGAGGCTCTCTGTAGTCAGCGGTGGATCAAGCTGATCGGGCACCTGGGGCAGGACGCTTCGTGGGGCCTCTGAGGAGTCTGCCTGCCACCTCCTACTCAGCTGCCCTACAGCTGGGGGGGAGGCAGTGGGCGGACCGCTTGGGGCAGTGTGGAGCGTGTGGGCACCCAAGCCATCGTGTCACTCCCAGGTGACACCTGGTGCAGACCACCCCCACCGCTCCCCCTACCTCCACCTCAACTGTAGTTTCGTACAGGGGTCAACATAGATGCCAGGAATTTAATCCAAAACCATCGGCATGCAAGACAGATGCTCTACCACTGGGCCACAGACCTTCCTCAACTACATAAGCAGCTCAAAACTCACCATTATAGATCAGAAATATATAATGGCAGAGCACAGGCGGGATTAACATGATTTGCCACTTCCTGCGATTCTCAGGATGGAGGACTGAAGTTGAGCATCTTGCTAAGCACAATAAATGTGTTGTGGGTTATGATCAGCTAGATCACAAGTTCTGAACCGATACAAACATCGAGAACAGAGATTTCACATTTTAAGGCACCAAGTTTCAATGAAATTTATGCATTTACAATAATAATATTATTATTGGCCTAATGCCAGACATAGTCACTTTGAACTTCCTTTTGCCATACAACTATTTTGTGTCATGCACAAATTGGATAATTGCATACACAAGCTACGTTTTCACACCCAACCCTGCGCACCCATTGCCATGCATAATTACCCATTAAGGATGGCTAATTAAATTACTCATGCATATAGAGGTGGTTTGCCAATGCTTTCACGCACATAAATGCACATGCTCTACCCTGACTCCTTTATGTACATTATGACATATGGTAGGTATGTGTAAAAATGAGATGGGAGGTATGTAATTATTGGTGAAAGGTTGGAATTACATATTAAAATGGTGTATTCTGTGCTGTGCTTTTATCTGACATTTTGTCGAATTTTAGTTCCTGTGTTTTGACACAGAAGTAAGTCCCACAGTGTTCAATGGGGCTTGAGTATTCCATGTACTGTAAATTAATCCTTACTAAGGATGTAACACAACTTTCTTCTTAGTTTAATAGGGAATGGATTGTTTGATGTGTCATTGCTATTGTTCACCATCTTGGCTGTGAGTCTTGGAGGAACTACTCCCTGACTTGCAGGTCCTTTCCCCCCACTTGTCCTGAGAGGGGAGGGCCCTGACTCCAGCTACAAAATCTGAGGTTGCTGGAAGCAGCCAGAGACCATCTAAAATGCCCTGCAAAAGTGGTAGCCTTTTTCTCGGGTGGAGAAGACCTTTGAGAAGTTGGAGGGCAGGTTTCAGCACAGCACTAGTTCAAATAAAACTATGCCATTTTTATTAGCAAAACAAGAGGCACGCCAAGGTCTTAGTTCAAGGGCTTTGGACTAAGTAGATCTTTTGGTTGGCTCATCTGTATTCTATCATTACCTGCTAGATTGATGTAAAGAGTTGGTAATGGTTTACAATTTTATTTGTGTTTTTATTGTTTTATGATTGTAGAATCATAGAATTATAGAGTTGGAAGGGACAAAGTGTTGGTGATGACCTTTAAAGTCCTAAACGGCCTTGGCCCAGTATACCTGAAGGAGCATCTCGACCGTAGCTGTCAACTTTTGGATTTGAAAATAAGGGATTAGCAGCCTCACTTGTCCTGGGGACAGTCTATGCAGTATATCTAACAATCCAGGATATACGCAGTATATCTAACAATCCAGCAGGAAATGGCGCTGGAATAAGGGAATTTCCAGCTTAAAAAGGGAAAGTTGGCAGCTGTGGCTTGGAATAAGGAAGTTTCCCGCAAAAAAGGGAGGGTTGACAGCTATGGTCTCCACCCCCATCGTTCAGCCTGGACACTGAGGTCCAGCTCCGAGGGCCTTCTGGCGGTTCCCTCACTGCCAGAAGTGAGGTTATGTAGCCTTATTGGCTTAATAAGGGTTCCTTAAGTTGCACCCAGGCAGGGACAAAGACAATCAATAACGACACTGAGGGTTGAATTCAGAGAAAGAGTTTAATCTCTATATAGAGAGTCTCTTGGTGATCCATCCTTCACGGCAAGAGCAAAGAAAGACAGTTTGCAAAGATTCTTATACACTTCTTGGGCTCCTTCCCCCTCCTCAGGAATCCACTCTGTAAGTGTGCGCACGCAAGAGGGTCATAGGTTACAAATACACATACAGTCCTTCCGTGTCCTGTCCTTCTCATAAACACATGCTGACTCAATAATGCTACCCCGGTACCAGCCTCAAGCAGCCTTGAGTGTGGGGGCTTGAGTTCCTGTCTATCTTGCCTCTTGTGCCTGAGGTATGCGTCATCTCCTGATGCAGACTGCAGACCTTGGCTGTCGAATGTTTTCATTACACTTTGACACAGTGGCACTGAAATGCACATAGGCAAAGGAAAACACCCAGGAATATTGGGGGCGGGGCTAAGCCATACAGTCAGAATTCATACAATGCAGGCAATGCAAACTATAGGGTCAGATTTAGCTCAATAATACAATTAGCAAAGCTCTCCCTACAGTTACAGGGAACCAGGCAGATGGTCTTCTCGGTGGTGGTGCCCACCCTGTGGAACACCCTCCCATCAGATGTCAAGGAAATAAACAACTATCTGACTTTTAGAAGACATCTGGAAGGCAGCCCTGTTTAGGGAAGTTTTTAATGTTTGAACTTTTACTGTGTTTTTTAATGTTCTGTTGGGAGCCGCCCAGAGTGGCTGGGGAAACCCAGCCAGAGGGGCGGGGTATAAATAAATTAGTAGTAATAGTAGTAGAAATAGCAGCAGTAGTAGTATTGTTATCATCATCATCCAGTCTGAACTCCTGTGATGCAGGAATGTCAGCAAAAACATCAAAAACAGATGACCTCTGCTTAAAAATCTCCAATTAAAGAGAATCTTAAATCCTCAGTGACTTAGGAACTTGTTTACCCCCTGCATGCAAAGATAGGCTCTGGCGGATTGAGCAGACAAGACCAATATTGGGTCCAATTGTCAACTGGTTACTGCATGTGCTGCAAAGGGAAATGAGGGGCAGATGATGTCCAGCAACCTGGATAGGTAGCCCATCTAGGAGTAGGACGTCTCTGATCCTAAACCTCTGTTGCCTTGCAGTTATACTCATTCATGGGAAAGGCCTCGGGAGTAAGCCCCAGTGAATAATCCATACCAACTGATTTGTGGGACATCTTCAGGAGAAGAAAGGGTTAAGGAGTAAACCCTACACAAATCTGGAGTTCTGCAGCCAAGCGGTTGCCAAATGTATTGCTCTGCTTTCATACCTGCCAAGCCTCCCGCTGAAAAATGTGGGAACAGCAGCGGCGCGGCACCAGAAGTTGCGTAGAAGCAACTTCCGTGGCTGCTCTGACCATGTGTGGGCACCGGAAATAGGGCAGAGCGGCACCGGAAGTCGCTTCTACGCATGCCAGGCGGTCATCTTGGTGGTGGCCGCATGGCGACAGCCACCACTAAGATGGCCATGAGGCCACCACCAAGATGGCCGCCTGGCATGCGTAGAAGCAACTTCCGGTGCCGTTCTGCCCTATTTCCGGTGCCCACACACGGTCAGAGCAGCACCCAAAATGGAGGCTCCCTGGCAGGTAGTAAATCCGGGGGATTTCCAGGATTTTTCTCCATTCAGGAGAACAGCAGGAAACGGATTAAAATCCGGGGGTTTCCCGCAAAAAAACGGGATACTTGGCAGCTAAGTCTGCTTTCCTTTGGAGCACATCAGCTAATGCAGCACAACAATGTGGGAGGCAGTGGTTATGAGTAACTGGTCTCTGCAGCTCCAGCAGGCTGCAGGTTGGACTTCACCCCAGAAGCGTACTCCATTGTCTCTCGAGACAAACAGATGCCAGCGTGCGTGGCCTTCTTAAATCTCAGCTCACCTGTAAGCTCCTTATGTAGCCACATTGGTTTCTTTAGATGGCTCCCACTTTTCTTTCTCATTGCTATTGTCTGCATTCTATATTTCACCTTGCACTGTGAATCTAATCATATGTAGGGCAGTGTGTAAATGAATCAACCAAACAAATAAATGCAATGATTTCTGTAAATTCAAATTAGTTCTGTGGTTGAAATTTCCAAAGACAAGACAAAGAGGAAAGAGGAGTGTTTGTGGGTAAGGGAAGAAGGCTGCTGTTGTTTGCAAGGAGCTTTAAATGTCAAAATCGGAGTTCTAGGTTGAAGTGATGGCATAAAAACCAACTCTTTCTGTGTGTTCCGTAGGAAATGAGCAGCTTGAGTGTATGCTGACAGCTTTGTTGTGTTTTCCTATATCCTTT
This sequence comes from Zootoca vivipara, assembly GCF_963506605.1. Lineage (NCBI taxonomy): Eukaryota > Metazoa > Chordata > Lepidosauria > Squamata > Lacertidae > Zootoca > Zootoca vivipara. The sequence goes on along the minus strand of NC_083276.1, from coordinate 121,091,569 downwards.
GCAAAAACAAGATCCTTGTGAAACACAACCTAAAAAAGAAGAACTCCTCAATAGTATTGTACTCTCAAGCAAATGAAAGTAAAGAAACATATGGCTCATTTACACATGCTTTAGGGATTCGTTCTTTATGTATACCTATATGAAATTATCTGACTATCACCTCTTGGTCTAGAAGTCAGATGTGCACCAAATTTAAACTTCTCTTAATGTTGGGATGCAGTTCTCCTCTGTTTTCAGCCGATCAAAGATGCGCGTAAGTATGCATTTTGATAGAAGATGCACATTCAAATTCATATTTAAAATATGTACATTGATGCATATATTTATTCTATCAGGACTATGAAACTTTGCAGATAAAGCATCCATTCTGCTTTCCTAGCTTTCTTTAAATGTACAGTGGTACCTCGGTTTACGACCTTAATCCGTTCCAGAAGTCCGTTCTTAAACCGAAACCGTTCTTAAACCAAGGCGTGCTTTCCCTAATGAGGCCTCCCACCTCTGGTGCCCTTCCACCATTCGGATTTCGTTCTTACACCGAGGTAAATTTGTGGAGTTCGTAAACCGAATCGTTCATAAACAGGACTGTTGTTAAACCGAGGTACCATTGCATCTTGGTTCTTGAACACCTTGCGACTCGAACGTTCTGGTTCGCAAACACCGCAAACCTGGAAGTGAGTGTTCCAGTCTGCAAACATTTTTTTGAAGCCGAACTTCTGACTCAGCTTCTGCGGCTTCTGATTGGTTTTCGAGCCTTTTCAGAAGTCGAATAGACTTCTGGAATGGATTCTGTTAGAGAACCAAGGTACAAGTGTACTATGAATGACATTATATGAAAACACAAGGTCAACTGAATGACCCATCCTGTTCTCACAATGGTTAATCAGATGCCTATAAGAATTTTGCAAGCAGGACCTGAGTGAAACAGCATTCTTCCCTCATAAGATTTCAAGCAACTAGTATTCAGACGCATTAAAGGTAAAGGGACCCCTGACCATTAGGTCCAGTCATGAGTGACTCTGGGGTTGCGGCGCTCATCTCGTGTTATTGGCCAAGGGAGCCAGCGTACAGCTTCCAGGTCATGTGGCCAGCATGACAAAGCCGCTTCTGACGAACCAGAGCAGCACACAGAAACACCATTTACCTTCCCGCTTGGAGCGGTACCTATTTATCTACTTGCACTTTGATGTGCTTTCGAACTGCTAGGTTGGCAGGAGCTGGAACCGAGCAACAGGAGCTCACCTCGTCACGGGGATCCGAACCGCTGACTTTCTGATCGGCAAGCCCTAGGCTCTGGGGTTTAACCCACATGTGGAGGCCAGTGGTATAGCATTGGAGGGGCACAGGAGCAGTTGCCCTGGGCACAAAATTGTTAGGGGCGCAAAATTGCAACACCAAGTGCTGCCTCAATACAGCTGTGGGCTTCCATTGCTGGGCTCTGTTGAAAATGGCTTCTACATGCAAACCAGGAACTGACCTCTCCAGACAACAGAAAGACTCTTCTTTTCTTATCTCTGTGGCTGTGAGGCTGTGATCTCCTGAAGTGATGCAGACACTCTTAGGCAGTTGAATGTGCATGCGTACTCTGTTTCCCTCCCTCCTATCAACCTCTCCATGCAGCCCTGGGTGCTGGCAACCCACAGTACGCCACTGGTGGAGGCTGAGCACAGGCATTGTGACTGATAGCCGTTGACAGGCTTGCCCTCCATGATTATGTCTAACCCTTTTATAGCCTTCAGTAGCACCTTAAAGACCAACTAAGTTTTTATTTTGGTATGAGCTTTCGTGTGCATGCACACTTCTTCAGATACAGTGAAATAGAAGTCCCCAGGCACTTATGTAGAGAAGGGGTGGGGAGGGGTGGGGATGGGGAGGGGAGATCATTCAGAAGGGTGGTGGAAGTGGGTGATTGACTGACTGATAGCTGTTGATGACCGAAAACGACTGCAAATGGTTTTGCATGAAAAAGCAAGGGTTGAGATGGCTGAAGATCGCTTATCATGTATAATGAGATAAGAATCCGATATCTCTGTTCAAACCAGGTCCCTCCATTGTTTTGAGCTTGGTGATAAGTTGTAATTCAGCAACTTCTCTTTCCAGTCTATTTCTGAAATTCTTTTGTAGTAAGACAGCTACTTTGAGATCTTGTATAGAATGTCCTGGGAGATTGAAGTGTTCTCCTACTGGTTTTTCTGTCTTCTGGTTCCTGATGTCAGATTTATGTCCATTTATCCTTTGGCGTAGGGTTTGGCCTGTTTGTCCAATATAGAGAGCTGAAGGGCACTGTTGGCATTTGATGGCATACACAATGTTAGAAGATGAGCAATTAAATAGTCCTGAGATGGTATGTTGGATGTTGTTGGGGCCAGTAATGATGTTGTCCGGGTATATGTGGCAGCAAAGTTGGCATCTGGGTTTATTGCAGGCTCTGGTACCAGTGTCCATGTTAAGTCTGGTGGTTGTATTATTGTGGGTGAGGGGTTGTTTAAGATTGGGTGGCTGTCTGTAGGCAATGAAAGGTCTTCCTCCCAGAGCTTGAGAAAGGGAGCTGTCATTGTCCAGGAGAGGCTGTAGATCTCTGATGATGCGTTGTACTGTTTTAACTTGGGAGCTGTATGTGATGACTAGTGGTGTTCTGTTATTTTCTTTTAACATGGACACTGGTACCAGAGCCTGCAATAAACCCAGATGCCATCTCCCAGGACATTCTATACAAGATCTCAAAGTAGCTGTCTTACTACAAAAGAATTTCAGAAATAGACTGGAAAGAGAAGTTGCTGAATTACAACTTATCACCAAGCTCAAAACAATGGAGGGACCTGGTTTGAACAGAGATATCGGATTCTTATCTCATTATACATGATAAGCAATCTTCAGCCATCTCAACCCTTGCTTTTTCATGCAAAACCATTTGCAGTCGTTTTCGGTCATCAACAGCTATCAGTCAGTCAATCACCCACTTCCACCACCCTTCTGAATGATCTCCCCTCCCCACCCCTTCTCTACATAAGTGCCTGGGGACTTCTATTTCACTGTATCTGAAGAAGTGTGCATGCACACGAAAGCTCATACCAAAATAAAAACTTAGTTGGTCTTTAAGGTGCTACTGAAGGAATTTTTTTATTTTACTTCAACCCAGACCAACACGGCTACCTACCTGTAACCTTTTATAGCCATCCAAGTTGGTGCCTGTCACTGCCTCCTGTGGAAATGTATTCAATGTTTTAATTATGTACTGTGTGACATATATTTGCATGTTGCATAGAGTCTTCAGGTTATTTTTTAAAATGGACAAATTCAGGAAGGGTGGAGTCTTTGAAACTTTGACGATTCAAAATCATAAAAATTACTGAGTAGGCTATACAATATTCTTATTGTTGTAAATAGAACAATCAATACCTATTCTCAAATCAATTGTGGAAAAGTTTTGGGTGTTAAAATTCCAGCAGGAGTTTGAACCTAGATTTGACACTATGTACCACAAGATTTGACACTATGTACCACAACAAACAATTAGTGTAAATTTGAAATAAAACTGTTATGATTTTTTCCCCATCAGTATTTTGACACCCGTATGGCTTCACCATGTTCATAAGAGCACAAATTAATCATGCTGGCGATGCAGAATAGCGGAAATGGCTCACATTTTCCTTGACTTTGTCTGAAGACAAGGATTGGAAAGAGGTAGCAAATGAATTTGAAATATTGCAGGATAATTACAAGATTTAAACCTTATAAACTGTGTATACGTCCAGTCGCGGACGACTCTGCGGTTGCAGTGCTAATCTCACTTTACTGGTGAGGGAACCAGCGTACAGCTTCCAGGTCACATGGCCAGCATGACTAAACTGCTTCTGGCGAACCAGAGCAGCACACGGAAATGCCTATTTATCTACTTGCACTTTGATGTGCTTTCGAACTGCTAGGTTGGCAGGAACAACGGGAGCTCACTCCGTCGCAGGGATTCGAACCGCCGACCTTCTGATCGGCAAGCCCTAGGCTCTGTGGTTTAACCCACAGAGTTTAATAAAACAAAAAGTTTTATTAACTTTTTGTTAATAAAAGAAACATACAAATAAACTGTAAACTACATTAATGTCCCCTTCATTCATCTTAGTTTCTCGGTCTCTTCTCCCTTTCTTCAATGACATTTCCTCCAATTCCCTGCTCCTTCCAGTCCTCCTTGCCTAGTTCTCTCCATCTTCCCAAGGTCAGAGCCTGCATCCAGCTTCCATTGGGAGCTGCCAGAGCCCAAGCACCTCAGCAGGACGCACTGCTGACATGGGGCCCTGGGACCTTCACAGTGGGCAGAAACACCTGGGAGGCAACAACCATTTAAAATTCCCCACAGAAAGCCTGGAACAGCTAATGTAGCATCTTTCTCAGGGACTGTCATGAATTAAAATGGCAGCTTCGTTGATGCACCTCACCAAGGCACCCTCAAGCTTGCAAATAACATTGCCTCTCCCCCTCCTGCCCTTGATTTGATGCCTACAGTACATTGGCCCTTGCATCTCCCCAGCCATGGTTTCTCTGACTGTTTGACATTTAAAATATGTGCCCCTCCATGTGAGTTCCAAAATGTCCCCTTAAAACGCTTATTTCCCTCTTCCCCACAGCATAGAAAAAAGACCACATGTTCAGTAAGTTAAAAAATGGTATACTCACCAACTCTCCAAAAGCCAGATTCATGTGCTTCAGAAAAGTCACTCAAGCAGAACTTAGTTTGAGAGTGGTAAAAGTACCTAGATTATTGGCATAGGAACTCAATAGAGGCTTATTAAAGCCATGTGGCTGGAAAGAGCAGCTCAGAGCTCCTCACACAACAAAGTTCATTTGTAGACTGAAGGGGGGGCAGGGCAAAGGCTTGGATACCTAGTTCCTCTGAAGGTGAGGGGAAGTAGATATAGCTAAGCCTGGCAGGACAGTTCACTCTATGGTATTAACCCCGTTCACGCATTAAGACTTAAGCATTTGGTTATATGAGGCTGGTTATCCTACAAAGCGAGCTAAACTACATGCATATATTATTTCAAAAAGCATCTTTAACAACAACAACAACAATAAAGTGTGCCTTGAGTAAAACATATGCTTCCCAAAACTATTTGTGCCTATCAAGGCAGACACCCCAATTTCAACCCCTGTAACTTAGGACAAATATAACTATTGTGCTCCCCATGGAATCAGCTGGTTGCCTAACAAGGGTTGTCTGAACCTCTTTAATGAGGTGCAGTTTGTTAGGGATTAAGTGTCAATTACCCTTGAAAGCCTGTGTTAATACTTCAGCTGACATTGGGTGGCAGACCTGCTGCTCAGGGATAAGCCCCAGGTACGAACAAACCATTGGAATTAAATCCTCGGCTACTTAAAATCGAGGGCCTCTCTTTCGAGACAAAGACAAAAACAGGCTGTTGTTTAGATATCGGCACTGGATAATTCCCATTTCCTTCCACTCCAAATGCATGTGAATGTCCCCTTGCTATTAATATTCATTAGTCGCTTTCAGCCATTCTCAGAGAGTGCAGCAGAGGTCTGTGTTCATTAACATGCTAATTGGGCAGTCCCTCCCAGTGGAGTTTCTAAGACTAACAGTAAACAGACCTGGTTAGCTCTACCGTCTTCCATTCTTTACAAGCCACACAGTATTCTGCAGTGATGAACCAAGTCATGTCCTCCCTAAATCTATCCCGTGGGGTGGCTTCTAGATTCTCCTCTGAATCATACACAAAAGAGCCACACATCTATTTTTTTTCACTTAGCAGGGAATATTTGTAAATTGCTTTGAGTCCTTTTCTAATGGAAAATGAGCAAGTGTTCATCACCATCTCCTTTAATTTCAACAACTGTTGCTATAAATCAGCCAAAATCTACCCCATCACAATAAATGTGTACCAACTTAAGTCTGGTAAATATTTTTTGTCTCCTTACACCTGTTTGCAACCCAAGGGGCTGTTCCTTACCCCACTGATGAATTATCCCCCTTTGATTCAGTGAAAGCTTTGAAAGAAGAAGAAGAAGAAGAAGAAGAAGAAGAAGAAGAAGAAGAAGAAGAAGAAGAAGAAGAAGAAGAAGAAGAAGAAGAAGAAGAAGAAGAGTAGTAGTTTGGATTTGATATCCCGCTTTATCACTACCCAAAGGAGTCTCAAAGCGGCTAACAATCTCCTTTCCCCTCCTCCCCCACAACAGACACCCTGTGAGGTAGATGGGGCTGAGAGACTTCAGAGAAGTGTGACTAGCCCAAGGTCACCCAGCAGCTGCATGCGGAGGAGCGGAGACGCGAACCCTGTTCACCAGATTACAAGTCTACAGCCCTTAACCACTACACCTCACTGGCTCTCATGTGAAGCCAGGAATCACAAGATATTTACCAGTCTTCAAATGAGGGCAAAGAGAGGCTCTATATCTTACCAATGGCACCATGTCCAATGATGCTATTGGATCAGAGTAGGTTAGAGCCTCGTGTATGTATGCAGAACAGTTAGTCATTAGGAGAAACATTTCAACTGGAAGAGCAGTTCAACAAGGCAAGCAAAGACCTACCGGTAGATGGGTGGTAGGCTCTCCCTCACTGGAGCTCTTCCATCGTAAACTACAAACTTTTTACAGCAGGGGGCCCGGTCCACTGTCCCTCAGACCTTGGGGGTGGGGGGGGGGCAGACTATATTTTGAAGGGAAAAAATGAACAAATTCCTATGCCCCTCAAATAACCCAGAGATGCATTTTAAATAAAAGGACACATTCTACTGATGTAAAAACACGCTGATTCCCAGACCGTCTGTGGGCCGGATTTAGAAGGCAATTGGGCCGGATCTGGCCCCCGGGCCTTAGTTTGCCTACCCTGAGCAAGTTTGCAGATGACACCAAATTGGGAGGGGTAGCTAATACCCCAGAGGACAGGATCACACTTCAAAATGACCTTAACAGATTAGACAACTGGGCCAAAGCAAACAAGATGAATTTTAACAAGGAGAAATGTAAAGTACTACACTTGGGCAAAACATATGAAAGGCACAAATACAGGATGGGTGACACCTGGCTTGAGAGCAGTACATGTGAAAAGGATCTAGGAGTCTTGGTAGACCACAGTTCTTGGGCACCACAGTTCTTGGGCACCACAGTTCAAGAAGGATACTGACGAGCTGGAACGTGTCCAGAAGAGGGCAACCAAAATGGTCAAAGGCCTGGAAATGATGCCTTATGAGGAACGGCTTAGGGAGCTGCGCATGTTTAGCCTAGAGAAGAAGTGATATGATAGCCATGTTCAAATATATAAAAGGATGCCATATAGAGGAGGGAGAAAGGTTGTTTTCTGCTGCTCCAGAGAAGCGGACACGGAGCAATGGATTCAAACTACAAGAAAGAAGATCCCACCTAAACATTAGGAAGAACATCCTGACAGTGAGAGCTGTTTGACAGTGGAATTTGCTACCAAAGAGTGTGGTGGAGTCTCCTTCTTTGGAGGTCTTTAAGCAGAGGCTTGACAGGCATATGTCAAGAATCCTTTGATGGTGTTTCCTGCTTGGCAGGGGTTTGGACTGGATGGCCCTTGTGGTCTCTTCCAACTCTATGATTCTATGATTCTATACCCATGGGCACAGTCTATACACGGTCACTTGGAGATGCTGTGTCTCTGTATTTCCTTTATTGAGCAGGGAGGCTGGCCAGAAGCCCCCACCCCCACCACCACCAAACACTCTGTTCAGATGTTGTTGTGCAAGTGCAGCAGATTCCCAAATGAACTTCGATTCTATTATTCTATGCATGCATCCCATTCCGCTGTATTTCCCTAGATCATGTCCTCATATATTGTGCTACGATAGAGCTGTTGTAATAGTTAGACCTCGAAACCAAGAGGAAAGTTCCCTTTGCAATCCAAAATCCTTTGAGTCTAAAGGACATATTTGATGGCTGACCCATAGCCATTTCAGAGATGTCCTCTGAGAAATCTGAACTCCTCATATTCGTGCCATTTCCACCTCCCTTTCCCCCTCCTTGTGAAGAATGCAATTTAAATTTGACATGTAAAATTGATCTTAAACAGCTGAGTCTGACATTCACAGTCATTTCATTTTTAAAAAGAGAAGAAGAGGAGGAGGAGGAAGTAAATTTGGCTCCTAAGCAACCCATGGCAGTCGTTCAACAGCAATGCAATTCCAAGCAATAAACTACTATGGGGCAGTGGGGAGAGTAAATAAAAAAAATCCAGTCAGGGTGATCATTAGCCATAGTCAACAGAAATATTAGATTCCAAGAGTGCTGCTACCAGAAAGCTACTCGAAATGTCCTTCAAACGGCAAGATGACAGATTCAAGGAGATACGAAACAGAAAACTAAGATGGGTCTGACTTTGATACTTGCTTAGTGTGATAGAGTAATTTACTCGCCGTATAGATGATATAAGGGGAAAGGATGAGGGGGGGGGGAAGCAGTAATGTGTCACCTTATCAAAATAAGGTACCTGTCCTTTCTGAAATACTGTTAAAACTATGATAGATGTTCCTAGTCAAGAAGGGGGAATGTTTTTGCCCCAATGAAAGCAGGTCATTTTGAAAAGAAAGGGTTACAATAAGACCACATTTCTGGACTGAATATAGGTGAGGACAACGAAGAAATCCAGTGATAGTCTTATTTGCAGAAATGGCCATACAATTCTTCTTGCCTGTGGTCTTTCAGTGGGGAATTCCATATGTGTTATTCACATGTTATATTGAACATATGTACCATCTAAGTACCCATGTACTGAAATAGTAATAATATATTATTATTATTATTATTATTATTATTATTATTATTATTATTATTATTACCCTGTCCATCTGGCCGGGCCTCCCCAGCCACTCTGGGTGGCTCCTAGCAGAAAATTAAAAACATGACACAATATCAAATATTAAAAATTTTCCTAAACGGGGTTGCCTTCAGAAGTCTGCAATAAGTCATATGATTATCTCTTTGACATCTGTTCTACAGGGCAGGCACCACTACCGAGAAGGCCCTTTGCCTGGTTCCCTGTAACATCATTTCTCTCAGTGAGGGGACCGCCAGAAGACCCTCGGAGCTGGACCTCAGTGTCCGGGCAGAATGATGGGGGTGGAGACACTCCTTTCAGTTTATTAGTTCAGTTTATTATCAGACTACTGAGCATGCTCAGTCTTCATCAGGCTGCTTTAAGGCGGTTGTTGTTTTGATGTAGCAAAGTTTTCAACAGGCATGCAAGCAACACTGATTTATTGGGAGGGGCAGCCCTCTATATTGGCATGATCTGTTTCATTCTTCACACAATGTTTTCATCAGTAAATGTGCTGCTCACCAGGCATGGAAGAGCCTGATAGACAAGACATACCTAATTTAGTCCCCAACTGCTTGACATCTCAGCAGGAGAGAAGCCCTGTGCTTTGGAGACAGACAAGGGAGCCAGCCCTGATCTAGTCAGAGTGTAACAATGTTGACATGAACTCTTTGGGTGTATTACAAAGCCAAGCCTATTTTTATTTCCCCAACTTAAATAAACTCCATTTTTAAAAGAAGGAGGAGGAGGAGGAGGAGGAGGAGGAGGAGGAGGAGGAGGAGGAGGAGGAGAAGGAGAAGGAGAAGGAGAAGGAGAAGGAGAAGGAGAAGGAGAAGGAGAAGGAGAAGGAGAAGGAGAAGGAGAAGGAGAAGGAGAAGGAGAAGAAGAAGAAGAAGAAGAAGAAGAAGAAGAAGAAGAAGAAGAAGAAGAAACAGGCTTGGAGAGCCTGTAACTTGCATTTCAGTTGTTCTCTGTGCTTCCCTTACCAGCACTTGAAGAATCTACTCCAGGCATCCCCAAACTTCGGCCCTCCAGATGTTTTGGACTACAATTCCCATCATCCCTGACCACTGGTCCTGTTAGCTAGGGATCATGGGAGTTGTAGGCCAGAACATCTGGAGGGCCACAGTTTGGGGGTGCCTGATCTAACCAAAGGATCATAGCTGCCAGGTCTCCCGTATTTTCCAGGAAACCCCTGTTTTTCCAGCCGTTTCCCGCTGGCAGCCCGGATTAAAAAAGAAAAGTAAACCCCCCCAGATTCTTACCGGCCCGCGGAGGCTCCTTCTGTGCATGTCTGGAGTTTCTGGACATGCGCAGAAGCGATTTATGGCGCTGCGGCCATTTTGGAAATGGGCAGAGCATGCATAGAAGCAACTTCCAGTGCTGCTCTGCCCAGTTCCAAAATGGCCGCAGCGTGACCTCCGGTGCCGCGCCGCTGCCGATCCCGGATTTTTCAATCTGGGAGTTGGCACCTATGCCAAGGATGATAAATTAGATGTTAAAATGCTTCAACATCCACCAGCCCCATCCATCACTATCAGTGGTCAGGAATGGTGGTATTGGTAGCCCAGTGTCGAGGGCTGGTCAGATGAGGTGGTTTGCAGGGGGGGGGACCCCCCAATATGCTTCTGAAGAGGAGGCAGATCAAGATAGCATGATCAAGATAGACTCAAGTTCATGGTGGTGGGAGACAGGACACACCGAAGAAGAAGAAGAAGAAGAAGAAGAAGAAGAAGAAGAAGAAGAAGAAGAAGAAGAAGAAGAAGAAGAAGAAGAAGAAGAAGAAGAAGAAGAAGAAGAAGAAGAAGAAGAAGAGGAGGAGGAGGAGGAGGAGGAGGAGGAGGAGGAGGAGGAGGAGGAGGAGGAGGAGGAGGAGGAGGAGGAGGAGGAGGAGGAGAAAAGAGCTGGTAAATAATAGGAGTGGGGAACAGGTGCAAGCTAGCAGAGGCACTGATCCTGAACAGAGACAGAAGTCAGATGCAACAGAGACAGTTGATACTATGTCCCTTGAGAGCCTCCTTCCCCTAGAACTAGGCATTTCATTCACGTCGCAGAGCAGAAAACCAAACAGAGGCAAAATGAGTCCCTTGGCAGCTGCCGTAGACAACAGGAGGGATCTGATATGTAGGAAGTAGGCTGTTGGGGTGGAGAAGTGGGCATTCTGGGCAACAATTCAGCCTTGAAAGAGTGCTCTGTTGGATACTAAATAAATGAACTGAAAAAGAAGCTCATTGTGTGCCTAGTTTGTCTCAGCTGTTAGCCAAGCGTGCTGCTGCCAGCTTCCTGGTGACACCCAGTAACATTCTGAAGACCACAGTTTCCCACCCTTACCTACACATTTGATAGCAAAACTTGAATCTTCTCCTGGTAGCTTTATCCCAGCCATGGCCCCAAGTGCAACGACCTGCCACTCCCCTCCCCCTGCTTTGTAGTGGAGATGGATTCCCTCCTCTACGTTTGCAACCAAAATTTTCAGTTCTGCCTTCTGCCTTTCTTTTTTTTACAAGTGCAATGGCATTTTTCTTGGAACGGGACATTTTGATGCACATTGCCTACCCACAAGACAAGTCATTAGAAATGGTTGGAACAGTGTTATTTAACTTTCACAATTCGGTGCGCCGCCCTCCACCGCTAAGCAATCAAAGCATCCCTTAAACCATACTGTATGCAAAAGTCAATATTATATTACTCCGTTCTGCATATCATTGACATGTCTGTCCTTGGGAGGTGCTGAGAGTGGTTGATTAGCCCTTTCAAGCTGCAGTGCGTGGATACACACCGTTTTGGCACCTTTTAGGGGAACGCAAAAGCCACAGCTGTTCATCAGCCTCTCAGCTGAAGTTCTGTGCAACACTTCAGAGCAATTTAGATGGATGCACTTTATATTTATTTATTTAAAGGGCATGTTTCTAAGGCTGTCAGCATCTGAATAGAATTCAGTTATTGAATTGCCATGGAGCTAATTCTCTGCTCAGTATCATTATCCCGGTGCACACAGAAGCTCGGGGAATATTGCTGAGTGAAAATAGAACACAAAGAGGAAGAGGAAAGAAATGCGTCTCTCACCGTTGCATAAACAAATTTAAGATTTGGGCTATCTGTTACATCAGGGATGTCCAACCGGTCGATCGTGATCTACTGGTTGATCACGGGGCGATCCTAAGTCCATTGTGTGATCCTGAGTGATCTCCCCCCCCCCCCCACACACACACAAAGCTCAACAACTTTGGTCAATCCAATGGGTAGATCACTGCCAGTTTTTTTTTTATAGTGGGAGTAACTTGCAGTCTCTTGGGAGTTGGACATGCCTGTGTTATACAGTGGTACCTCGGTTTATGAACACAATTGATTCCGGAAGTCTGTTCATAAACTGAAGCGTTCATAAACTGAAGCGAACTTTCCCATTGAAAGTAATGGAAAGTGGATTAATCCGTTCCAGACGGTCCGCGAAGTAACCGTTCATAAACTGAAGCGAACTTTCCCATTGAAAGTAATGGAAAGTGGATTAATCCGTTCCAGACGGGTCCGCGGAGTACTTAAACTGAAGCGTTCATAAACTGAAACATGGGTGTAATTGGTTCCAGAAGTCTGTTCATAAACTGAAGCGTTCATAAACTGAAGCGAACTTTCCCATTAAAAGTAATGGAAAATGAATTAATCCGTTCCAGATGGGTCCGCGGCATTCATAAACTGAAAATTCATAAACCGAGGTGTTCATAAACCGAGGTTCCACTGTATTATCCAAATTAAAACAAGCCAAGCTCTGCCTCCCTAGAGCTGTGAAAGGTTGCCTAACCTCCCTGTCCATGCAACTGTGGTGGATGAAGTCATCTGCACAGAAGAGGAGAAGGTTTTCAATGATGGGTATGCGATGCCGACACGATCCTTCTGAAGGACCAGTTGCTACAACCCACAGGAGGAGAGAGTGCTTTTCTGCTCAGTTCCTGCTTGAGGGTTTTTCACAGGCATCAGAATGGCCACTGTAGAAACAGGATGCTGGGCTAGATAATCCAGCAGACTATTCTTATGTTCTTATGAGGAACCATTTGGCAAACTTGTGACTTCATTATTGGCAGTTTTCTTTCTCTACCAGTTATTCATTCTTCCTTCCCCTTTCCCATGACTCCTTGGGATTTTATTAGCAGCCATAGAGATGGTCAGTTGTCTGTTTGAACCCACCCAGGCTGTAAGGAGTTCAGGAGAGGCCCTGCTTCTCTTTGGTCTTTAACACCATATAGATCTCCACCTCATTCTCTTGACTTTAATTTGCATTTGATTATTAAATTGTTGTAACCCATCCTGGGGCATCATGGTGAATGGCAAGTAAGAAATCGTCATCATCATCATCATAATTTATCACTGATATCTGAGCTATATTTGGCCAGCTTGCAAAATTTAAAACAGGCTTTCTTAGTAGCTTCACCTAGGACTGCTGTGCTGAACCTTTGGGCCTTAAGAGGTTGCTAAACTGAACTTCCATCATCAGAGGCCATTGATGGGGCTGATGGGAGTTTGAGTCCAACCACTTCTAGAGGACAACAGGTTGGGAAGACTAAGCAATTACACAAGTGGCTATTGACTTCTGGTTTTGCTCTACGTTTCCTATCTCAGGGAGAAGTGACTGTAGAATTGGTAGTTCTCCACCTGTCTCTTGCCCAGCTTCCTTGCCATTATGTCATTGTCAGTGTTATCATCACCATGAGTTATAGATCTGTTGCGTATAATTTAAATGACCTCTATTTCCCACCCTCATTCATCTTTGGAACGTGATGTGTTCATTTCACTTTTAACCACTTTCCTTTTTTTAAAAAAAAGTTAGCAAAGTATTCATTTAAAATGTGTGTGCTGTCTGGAAGTAAATTACTAGGGTGAAAGGCCATTTCAAGATGATTGAAAATGTACTTCTCAAGCTATTGCTTTTTCTATTTTTCAAACAGTCTAACTGAAAAAAGGGGGCTAAGGAATGCCATGTTTAAGGGAAACATTTTTCCACTTCAGTGTATTTGCTTATGCCCATCCCTTCCTCTTCCTTTCATTTTGGAGTTGATGGAATAGATATCCAACACCATATGGTAGATATTCAGCAAAAAAACTGGAATGTTGCATTACAACATAATTTAATCCATCCACATCAAAGGATGAACTCTGTCTGACTGTTTATGTAAAGATAATTCTTACTGAGGCCCTAGGGATTTACGTACATACATTTATAACAATGGATACCACCTCTCTCCCAATTTCCATGGGGGCTAGTGTTCATAAGGAAGAGAGGTTTAACCCTTCTTCCACAGCTGCGATCCTGCCAGCGATTGGGTGCCATGCTGAAATTAGCAATTATTATTAGACCTGTGGTTGGAGAAGGAAGAGTTAGCCACCCCCTCTGCAGTACCAGTAACAATAGTCTGATGTGTAGGATTCCATTTTGAAAATCTCCTGATATGGCTGAAAGTCATAAAATTCACCGAACAGGCTGTTACATCCTCTGTTTCAATCAACAGTGCATGGAAAATCTTTAAGAGGGGAAGTATTGCCCTGAAAGATAGATAAACAGCTTCTCTGTGACAGTTCAACATTTTCTAACTAAAGCATTCGGCTGGAAATATTAATTTGTTGTGATTTAGATTTGTATGTGCAAGCTTCTTTGAATTTGATTTCATTTAGGAAGGCAGGATACAGATACCTAAATGCATAAACAATACATTTCTAGCATCTAAACAGTCTCCCTGAAATAACATGTGAAAACTGTTCTGGTAGGAGGATCAAAAAAAGAGCTGGGTCCAGGGGATCAATCCTTTGAAGTGAGATTGCTTGGAGAGATTTGTTTTACTTAACATAGGTGCAGTGGGATCTAAACAAGGTGGCAGAAGTCAAAGTGGGGACCTGTGAAGCTTACCATAGTGGGGTAATGGGACGTGGGTGGCACTGTGGTCTAAACCACTGAGCCTCTGGGACTTGCTGATCAGAAGGTTGGTGGTTCGAATCCCCGGGACAGAGTGGGCTCCTGTTGCTTGGTCCCAGCTCGTGCCAACCTAGCAGTGCAAGTTGATAAATAGGTACCGCTCCAGTGGGAAGGTAAACAGCATTTCCGTCACGGTGTCCCATTGCACCAGAAGCGGTTTAGTCAACTAGCCACATGACCCGGAAAGCTGTCTGTGGACAAGCGCTGGTTTCCTCGCCAGAGTGAGGAAAGGTCAATTGTGACTAACAGGTCAATATTCTAGTCAGAGGGGACAATTTAAACTAGAAAGTGAATCCATTTCAGTTCCCCCCCCCCACCTTCCAGCCTAGCACAAAAGCACCTGGACCTATTTGCCTGAAAGTTCACAGGCTTCTTGCTCAGAGACACCTCTCCCATGTCTGCAGATATCCTTCTGAAATGAGCAGAATTCATTCAGAAGTTATCCTGCCTGCTTCTTTTATCTAATTCCACTCCTCCCTTCCCACACACACACACACACACACACACACACAATTTTAATGGTGCCTAGCAAAAAAGTCTCTTGATCTATCTGCCTGTTACTTAGTAGGGCTTATCCACATGGGGGGACCAATATCTTCACATATTGTCAAATGGGGGGGGGTAGCCATTTTCTTTTCCAGAAGTGAGGGGGTTGGACTTTTTCCATCTGTTTGTACAGTGGTACCTCAGGTTAAGTACTTTATTGGTTCTGGAAGTCCGTACTTAACCTGAAGCGTACTTAACCTGAAGTGAACTTTCCCATTGAAAGTAATGGAAAGTGGATTAATCCGTTCCAGAAGGGTCCGCAGATACTCAACCTGAAGCGTACTTAACCCGAGGTATGACTGTATCTTCTTCATGGGATACTATTTGCTTCTAAAATATATTATATAGTGCAGTCCCTGAAATGTTACCAAGCCTTGTATGAGTCACATCATATTGTTACTGAAGAGGCTGTTCTCAAATGTGTTTTGCTCAGAGAACACCACTCTTTGGATGACCTCCAATACTGTTTGGTAACAGGAGGCAAGAAAATATCCTCCCAGCTGTAAACATCAAGAGCCAGGTCTTTCTTGACCTGTCTGCAAGGTAAATCTTTTCTTTCTTATTTTAAATCTACCAGAGACAGCAATGTCTGAACAAGCTTTCCAAGTATCCTTGAAGTTTCATACGATTGAAAACTTTTACAAACTCGCAACATATGAACAACTTGCATATAAACGCAGACTTGCCATGGACAAATTCAATATTTGGAATCCATTCTTACAAATACTGTAATAGGTTAAGATCTGGGAAGTACAATAACATTGTAAAATATAGCGTTTGGGGTTTTTTCCCCTCCCCCTTTATTTTCCCTTCTACACGGATTCTGTTTCTCTTTTTCTTTTTCTCTTTTATTTACGTCTCACCATGTTTAGTGCACATATAATTATGTACTTTATGAACTTTCAATAAAGATATTATTATTATTATTATTATTATTATTATTATTATTATTATTATTATTAGAAAATAAGTTCCATACAATCCAGAGAAGAATGAAATAGACTCCTTTACCTAAGAATGAATACATGATTTTTAATGTGTATTAGGTTTCAAGTATTGGGTAGTCCCCTATTCAAATAAATTAGTTGACTAATAAAGGCAATTACGTTTGTTAATTGCATGCACTTTAATACATGGGTTTAATTTACATAAATTGTATATTACTAGAAAAGTAGATTTGAAGGGGAAAATAATTGTTTTTAGGTGTTGCAGCTGGCACCAATTTAGGGCTGCACTAAATTACGGTAGGTAATTAGTTTTTGTGTGAATATATTTTTTGAAGCAAATTGGGAGGTGCCAGGGCCCAAACTCAACTGGGACCCGGTCATGGTGGATAGAGGCTTTAACCCTTTGCTCTCTTCTAGAGTTCCAATTGCCCCCTCACACCTGCTATTTGCAGGGGGGTGGGGAACGACCATTGGAGCAAATATGAGGGACAATATGGATCAGAGCCATATCAAGAGGCAAAGTGCTAAAGCCTGGGATGTACACAGGTCCCCTAATCTGTTTAGGGCACTTTGATGCAGTCTAGTTCAGTTGAATCCAACCCCAAACTAATTAGTTCCTATGGAGCAGCAGCTGTTCAGCCTTTCTTGCATCAAACACCAAGGTGGTCCTTTCAGCAATCAGTTGGTCCATAACTCAACTGATTTCACGATGGCCCAGACTGTGCTATGTGAACGCATAAATGTTATTTGCCATTCTTTAACTTCCCTGATTGAAAGTGTAAAAGATAGGTCAAAGTGCTTGCCTCAGTGCCAGATTTACGTATAAGCCAAGCAAGCTATAGCTCAGGGCCGCACTCTCTTGGGGGCCCCCCAAAAAAAACTTAAAGGGGAAAAAACAACTGGATGTATATTTCCAAAATATAAGATAAAAAACAAATAAAATAAAACATACATACAGTAACAGTGTTTTGTGTTCTATAGGCTCCTATGATGTAAGTCATGGGCCCCGCCTGCTAGCCTGGTCCCTAAAATATCACTGGTTTGCTCATTTCTATATCAATTACTTTGATAAAATACATATTGTGTTATGTGCAAATGGCTTTAGATACCTATTAGGTCCACAAATTACCATATAGCATATAGATATAGGTAGGTGGCCATGTAAAAAATAAAAATAAAAATCCTTCCAGTAGCACCTTAGAGACCAAGTTTGTTATTGGTATGAGCTTTCGTGTGCATGCACACTTCTTCATATAGCATATATTCAACACAATAAAACAATGGCAATTTGTTGTTGACAAAGGACAGCTAGACCTATAAAGGACCCCATTACCTTCAGTAGCTTAGGGCGTCATCCAGGAATAGGCAAACTCGGCCCTTCAGATGTTTTTGGCCTACAACTCCCATGGTCCTTAGCTAACAGGACCAGTGCATAGGGATGATGGGAATTGTAGCCCCAAAACATCTGAAGGGCCGAGTTTGCCTATGCCCTCATCAAACCTAAATCCGGCCCTGTTCATGGGTCCACCTAGGTCTACAGAAACACGTCCCCAAAGCATCATTTTAAAGAGAATTGAGAGGAAGATTTACAGAAAATTACAACTTTTCTAATGGGCCCTTTTAGCACCATTAGGAGGGTTTCTTATAAGTCAAAAATAAAAACCACTCAAATTTTGGGAGAAAAGGGTGTTGCATAGGAAATGAATCTTGACATGATTTAATGGAGCTTCCATAGAGGCCTGTTTCCTTCTCCCCCTAAGCATGCTCACCAGTGGGGCCTTTCCGTAAGATTGCTTGGCGTGCCAAGAGTGGCATTGGCTCGGTGTGTTTTTTATCACTTTCTTCGGCTCCAAATTCACAGGATTTTCTCTTTTTTAAAAGGCAAAATGCAAGAGCTAGAAGACAGTCGTTTATTATAGCCTCTCACTAAGTGTTAGCATGCCAAAGTGTATCAGCAGCATGGCACCAGGGAACAGCGCAGAATGGAGGAGCAATCTCCCTTTTAGGTAATAATAATGGACAGTGGAATAAATGATGGTCATTTTGGCTACAATCCCACTCATGGTTTAGTTGCTTTAAGAGTTTGGCGACAAGATATTGGAAAAGGGACATAGGTCTGCGATAGAGCGCCTGCTTTGCATGCAGAAGGTCCTGCGTCCAATCCCCAACATCTGCAGGTAGGGCTGGGAGAGATCCCTGCCTGCAACCCTGGAGAGCTGCTGCCATTCATTGTAGACATTACTGAGCTAGGTAGATCATTTGTCTGACCCAGTATAAAGCAGATTCTTATTGCTTGCTCCATATACAAGAATGGAATTGGGGCCGTCAGCACAACAAGCCTCATCAAGTATTCTGGCTGGAGGGCTGCATTGCTCTCTTGCAACGCTACCAGGTGCATAAGGAAGTCAATAGTTGACATAGCCTCATTGCCGAGACACAAAATGCAGAGATCGGTGGAATGGGAGGCCAGCCAACCAGAAACAATCTCTGAGGTGCCAAGGGAGCAGAAAAGATTTATGTACGTGACCACAACTGTGCGGATGTTATTGGCCCAGAAATGGAAAGAACGTAAAGTCCCTACCAGAGAAGAATGGCAGATCAAGTTGATGGGTTATGCCAAAATGGCCAAAATGACCGGAAGTGTCAGAAATCAAGAAGACCAAAAATTTTAATAAGGAATGGGGGGAATTTACAATGGTTTTTAAGATAAGTTATAAACGGTTAAAATCATTAGTAGGATTGGAATATCATTTGTAGTTTAATGGTGTATTTTGGACACAATGGAGAGGTAAACAATTTTGGATTTATCATAAGAGATGCAGGAAGAAATGGTTAGCAATAGGACCCCCAAAGGTGAGGATGGAAGTTCAAGACATTCCTTGGAATGCTGTTTTTATGTTGAGGTGTACTTGCCTGGAGGCAGAGTCAGCATCCAAAGTCAGGTCCAGTCCTAGGACCAGGCAAATAGTAATCCATGTGGTTAGATGGTCCAGGGATCAGGGAATCCGACGATCATGGGATCTAGACGAGTAGGAAGCAACAAGATAAGGCCAGAAATGGCAAGCATTGTTTCCAGCACCTGATGGCTGCTGAGAGCTCTACTTAAAAATGCTGAAGCCCAGATGGTTCTCATCAGTGCCTTCTCCTCCTGGCTTTGAAGGCTGATCAGCTGCAGGTGGAATCATTCCACCTTCTCCTTCAGGCTGCTGTTCAGCAGGTAAAGCTGACTCCTGACCCATGACACTAGCTAAAAATAAGCATGCTTTAGCCATGTTTCAATTTATGTATCCATTGATCTGTAATATAACAACTCTGTGAGGTAGGTCAGGCTGAGAGGCAACAACTGACCCAAAGTCAACTAGTGAGCTTCGTGGCTGAGTCTCCTAGATCCTAGACTGTCACTCTGGCCACTACATAATACTGGCTTATCTTAGCCCAGCGGTTTACTTAAGCGCAAAATCTCCTCCCATGAAAAGAAAGACTAAAAAGTCAAAAGAAGTAATTCTGGCAGTTGCATAAAAGTTATTTCTATGACACAAATCATTGGCCAAGCCCCATTTGGATCAGCCCCTTCCAGCAATGGCTTGACCAGATTATTTTCCCCACATGCGCCCAAATGGTTTGGGGTCGGTTATTTGAAGGACACCAATGTCCATATGAGCCTGCCTTTGCTTTAAGGTTGGCATTACCCTATTTCTCCGAAAATAAGACGTAGCCATAAAATAAGCCATAGCAGGATTTTTAGGCATTCAAGGAATATAAGCCATACCCTGAAAATAGGACATGGTGATAGGCGCAGCAGCAATGCCGGCCGCATCAGGAGGAGGAGGGGGGGGGGAATAAGACATCCCCTGAAAATAAGCCATAGTGTGTTGTTGTTTTTTGAGGAAAAATAAATATAAGACGGTGTCTTATTTTCGGAGAAACACGGTAGGCTCATTGAGCCACCTTTACGATCAGTTTGATTAGGAAGAACTAAGAACAAGGCCTACTCACTAATGGTCCTTACTTTGCATAACTTTAACCCAAAGGCTGTGTACTTGTTCCTTCAGCTGCAGTATTTAAAAAGAATTTGAAGACCCACCTGCTTCAAATGGCTTATAAGTGATGCGTTTTATTGATCACCCTGGTATTTTATTGATGCTTTATTGCAGGAAATGGTTTTTATACTAGCTAAATTATGCTTAAATGTACTGTTGGGCTTATTACAATATTAACTCATTGCGTTTTCCTGCTTGTACAGTCGTACTTTGCTTTTTGAACAGCCTGGATCTCAAACATTTTGGCTCTCGAATGATCGAAACACAGAAGTGACTGTTCCAGTTATTGAACGTTCTTTTGGAAGTTGAATGTACGACAGGACCTCCGTGGCTTCCGATTGGCTGCAGGAGATTCCTGTAGCCAATCAGAAGCCACACTTTGGTTTTCAAATGCTTTGGAAGGCGAACAGACTTCCGGAACAGATTCCGTTCAACTTCCAAGGTATGACTACTTGGTTTGCTGCCTTGGATGAACTTGATCCATAAAAGGAAATGACAACAGTGGTGAGGAAACTGTTGAGTGTCAATCAACAATAGCTGCAGTCATACTTTGCTGTAGACATTTGGGGCCTAAGTCAGTTAGGGCTTTAAACACCAATGTTGGTACCTTGAGCTGAGCAGCTGTTTTGAAACAGGGGTTATATGAACTCAAAATAGACCTATGGCCAATAATATGCATCAGCTATGTACTATGAATACTGTAGCTAAGATTCCTGCCTTGCAGGGGGTTGGAGTAGATGACTTTTGGGTTCTATTCCAACTCTATGGGGAACAAAAAATCATGCACAGAGACAGGGTGTATTTATTTTTTTGCAGTTGCTACTTACACCATACCCTCCAACATTTTCCCAATGAAAATAGGGACGTTCTATTCAACAACAACAACAACAACAACAACAACAACAACAATTTTACTATTTATACCCCACCCATCTGCCTGGCACTCTGGGTGGCTTTCAACAAATATAAAAACATAATAAAAACATTAAACATTAAAAAAAAATTCCCTATATGGCCTTCAGATGACTCAGATGGTTGTATCACTCCATACCCTCCACCATTTCTCCAATGAAAGTAGAGATGTCCTACCATGCCCTCCAACTTTTCTCCGATGAAAATAGGGATGTCCTAAAGAAAAGCAGGACATTCTGGGATTGAATCAGAAACCAGGATAGCTTCTGTAAATCCGGGACAGTCCCTGGAAAATAGGGACACTTGGAGAGTCTGTTACATTGTTGAAGACTGAGTCTAGTTGCTTTTTAGATTGAATCGAAAATGAGGGTGGCCTCTTGGAGATGAAATTTCTATCTTTTCAGTGTTTTCACTCTATTTTCCTTTATAGACGGCCACCTGAAAATGAACCAGGCAACACTTTAAGAACTATCTTTTTGTCAAATCACACACCAAAAATTCCGTTTGCATACAGCAACCAGTATTAATGAAAAATCCAGGTAAATGCCGAACAATATGGGACTTTTAAATCTTTTCATCCTGACTGGTAGAAAGCTTTTTATACTTTGATAAAGCACCACATTTATAGGTTAAATAGGTACTTGTAACTCCACTTGAATGAATGAGATGTGAAAGCTTCTTCTTTCTACTTTTGGATATAACAAGCATGGCACAGGTTCAGTTCTCCCGAAATAAATGGAATGATATGATCCATATAATATAATTTCAGAAGTGTAAAACTCACTGGCCTGTCAGCTAAAATGAAGAGCAGAGAAAGGACTTAGGATGTAAGACCATGGGCCAAATAGAATCTCTCTAATTCTCCTTGAAGAGAGACCATCCTAACTGAAAGAGACGCCAGTGAAAAATGGGGAAAATGGAAATCACTTTATCAATAAAACAGGGTAATTCATGTGTACCCGAACAATGTAATGCCGTCTGATTGCCTAGCAGTTTAATTTCCTAGCGGTTTCATCATTTGGAATCTGTTCTAATAGCCTTGAATATCACGTTACTCTTTGCAAAGATGTAAGCATTACACCTCTCTCTCTCTCTCTCTCTCTCTCTCTCTCTCTCTCTCTCTCTCTCTCTCTCTCTCTCTCTCTCTCATAGACTGCAGGTTTTAAGAAAACATCCTTTCAAATTATATACCCAATACATGGAATCTAACAAAGGGACAATATGATTGGACTCTCTGCACACTTACTATGGCAAAAAGGCTGGTATTGACGAACGGGGGGAAATAAAAATGCAGCAAACTTTAATGATTGAATTGAAAATATGTACAAACTCGCTACACATGAACAAGTTGTGTACAAATGTAGATTTGCCATGGACAAATTTAACAATATTTGGAATTCATTTTTAAAAATACCATATTAGGTTAAGGTCTGGTTAACTATAAGGACACATTTCCCCCACTTTTTGTAATGTACACAATATCTTTTTTAATTCTTGTTGTTCTCTTTTGTTTTCTACATAGGTACTATTTCTTGTTTCTTCCTCTTTTTTTGTTTCTTCTCTTACTCTGAGCACTTGCCATTTTTCCAATAAAGGTTTTTTTTTTAAAAAAAAAGTACAAGCAGCATTGTTTCAACCAGGGCAGTCTCGAGCAGGTCGCGCGCCCTGGCGCTGAGGGGCGGAGATCGCTCCGGCGCCCTCGCCCTCGAAGGGCGCAGCATGGCTTCCGCACAGCTTTGCCGCGCAACGCCCTGCCTACCGGCCCGGCGCCCTAGCACCCCGCACCACCGGGACTCTACGTAGAGCCGGCCCTGGTTTCAACGTGGGCTCCCCGCCCCCCACAGATTTTTACATGACGGAGGGGAACCTGTGTCCCTCCAGGTAGGGTTTGACTCCAACTCCCATCAAACCCAGCCAACATAGCCAAATAGTCAAGGATGATGGGAGTTGTAGTTGAACAGTTGTAGTTCAAGTACCCCATCGTTGTCCTGTATTAAACGGATCTTTATTTTAACATAGGATTTATATTTATCAACACAGGGAATATCCCGGCACTGTTTCTCAGAACATGGCCATCAGATGGACAGCGCTCTCTCTCTCTCTCTCTCTCTCTCTCTCTCTCTCTCTCTCTCTCTCTGTATTCAAATCAATTGTCTAATTACAAGACAGGAAAACACTTCTGTGTTTTAATTTGTGAAGGCCAGGCAATGAAGAATAATTCATAGTCAGATACTTGAATCTTGAACCTTATGAGTTATATATAGACAATAAGAAAACTCTTCTTATTAGCAGTAATGGAAAATGGAAAGTCCATAAATATGCAGGTCTTGTGCTCCTTTTATAGATATAAAAGATTTGTGTGTGTGTGTGTAAAAAAGTAATACAATTAAATATAGCTGAACCCTTATAATGGGATGAACAGCACAGTCTGTGTTTGTCTGTTTATTTTAGTAACATATTCAAGAAATATTTCCAAATGCCTGGAAGATTATTATTTTTTCCCAATGGCACAAGAAAGACCGCTTCTTTCACTCCTGCTTCCTGCAGCCTCTGTGACTGGAGAATTCCTAACCCACCTGAGCAGAACTTAGGGTCGGGGAGAGGAATGGGAAGTCCCATTGAGTGAGTGGAAGTCTGTTATGGTCGTGCAATGGCACTGCTAAATTGCTCCAGAGGAGGAAAAAACTTAAAAATGTAGCAGAGTTCCCAAAAAATATACCAAAGGCAATTGTACTTCATCCAGCAGAGCTGTACTTTACTGAAGGCAAATGAACATAATGGTCACAAATCCAAAACATTCAGGATTGGCACAGCCCATAAAAATCCAGTTGCAGCACTTCCAATAAAACTCCACCCCCATCGTTCAGCCCAAACTCTGAGGGCCTTCTGGCGGTTCCCTCCCTGCAAGAAGCGAAGTTACAGGGGACCAGGCAGAGGGCCTTCTCGGTAGTGGCACCCGCCCTGTGGAATGCCCTCCCATCAGATGTCAAGGGAATAACCAATTATCTGATGTTTAGAAGACATCTGAAGGCAGCCCTGTTTAGGGAAGTTTTATATGACTGATGTTTTAATGTATTTTTAATCTTTTGTTAGAAGCCGCCCAGAGTGGCTGGGGAAACATTTCAGCCACACATCTGTGGTAAAAGTGGTCTGGGAATTCCTTGACGGGAAGGGTCTAAATCAGGAATGGCCAAACTTGGCCCTCCAGCTGTTTTGGGACTGCAATTCCTATCATCCCTGACTATCCTGTTAGCTAGGGATTATGGGAGTTGGTCCCAAAACAGCTGGAGGACCAAGTTTCGTCGTGCCTGGTCTAAATCATCTTTACTACTACTACTAATAATAATAATAATAATTTATTATTTATACCCCACCCATCTGACTGGGTTTCCCCAGCCACTCTGGGTGGCTCCCAACCGAATATTAAAACAATACTGCAGGCATCCCCAAACTTGGGCCCTCCAGATGTTTTGGACTACAATTCCCATCATCCCTGACCACCGGTCCTGTTAGCTAGGGATCATGGGAGTTGTAGGCCAAAACATCTGGAGGGCTGCAGTTTGGGGATGCCTGCAATACAGCATTAAACATTAAAAACCTCCCTAAACAGGGCTGCCTTCCAATACCATTTCTACTGCTACTATTACTTACTGGAAGAGTATCCTTTTCAGTCTCACTGGTTTCAAACAGCAAATTTCCATGGAAAACCTGGCTGCCAGTTTTAAATTTCAGCAGGTTCTAGTTGTTCATTCCCCCCCCCATCCATTATTATTAATTCCTTGTTTTAAAAAGGGAAACCTAAAAGGGGGGAGTTTGCACAAGGGTTTTGTACCTTTAAGGCTGCATGAAAGGTACTTCTCCTATAGTTATGTGCTAGTTGGGATCTCACTGTATCACGGGTTTTGTAGTCTCAAGGCAGCATAAAAACAGTTGTTCCCATGCAGACGTGTTTTGGAAACAAAAAAAGCTTGGCAACAAACACTGGAAATACATCATACAAATGCAAATATGTCCAGAATACAGAATGCTTGGTTGTGTTAGCATGACTCATTAGTGGATTTATTGACAGATGGCAAAGGCACTGTGGATTTTAGACTGGCTGCCATGATTTACAGAAATGATGAGGCCACAATTTTCAATTGAAATGTGAGTTGTTTTTAAGTGTCAAATGAAAGGAGATGGTGGTGGTAGAAGTGGTGGTGGTGATGATGGTGGTGGTGTTGGTGGTGGTGGTGATGGAGCTCAGGGAAGCAAAAAAAAATGCAGCAAAAAAATATAAAATATGTAAAATATTTTAAAACCATCACCTATCCTCACAGCTAATAGTTTCAAGGGGTGTGGGGAAATGGGGGAGAGAAATGGAATCCAGGTCACATTTAAAGGTGATCCTATATAATTTGCACTTTCCAAGACAATAGGCAAACCAAAATACAGCCACCCTTTGACATTTTCACTTCTCTGAATTTTTCAATGCAGTTGGAAAATTGTATATGTAAAAAATAAAAAATAAATGCATATCCTGAGGTAAAGTGTGCTTTAAAAGGAATTCTATTGGGAGAAATTACTTTGTGAAAATGTGTATTTTGGGCAGAATTGCATGCACACATGTGTATTATTGGGATGCGGGTGGCGCTGTGGTCTAAACCACAGAGCCTAGGGCTTGCTGATCGGAAGGTCAGCAGTTCGAATCCCTGCAACGGGGTAAGCTCCTGTTGCTTGGATTTTGCTCCTGCCAACCTAGCAGTTCGAAAGCACATCAAAGTGCAAGTAGATAAATAGGTACCGCTCTGGCGGGAAGGTAAGCGGCGTTTCTGTGCACTGCTCTGGTTCGCCAGAAGCAGCTTAGTCATGCTGGCCACATGACCCGGAAGCTGTACGCCGGCTCCTTTGGCAGGTAAAGCGAGATGAGCACCGCAACCCCAGAGTCATCCGCGACTGGACCTAATGACCAGGAGTCCCTTTACCTTTACCTATGTGTATTATTGGAGAAATTCACACTGAAATGCTGAAGCATTTTCATGAAACAACAACAACAACAACAACAACAACAACAACAACAACAACAACAACAACAACAACAACAATTGCACACTGATGTGCAAATGTGGAGAAAGGAACTTAAGAGTTGAAAAATAAGAAACTGAGAGAAGCCAACAACCCATTGGGGGCAGTAAATTTCAGACTGAATAGAAATGCTTCTGAATTCCTCCTGAAGATTAATACGGATGGGAAAGGATATCCCAGGGAGGGCATTCTGCATACTGGAACCTGCCATGAGAAGACCCTTTCATCGATCAGTGACAACCAAGAAGCACCTGTGCACAACTTAGCTTGTTCTAGAGTTACCATATGTCCAGAATTTCCCGGACTTAGCCAGGATTTCGCCGTGTGCAACAGTGCCTGGGTGGGACTCACTTAAATACCTGGGAAAATCCTGACATATTACAACCTATGTCAGAAGCAGTGCCGGATTTACATATAAGCTAAACAAGCTATAGCTTAGGGCACCACTCTCTTGCCCTCCCCCCACCCCCAATATACTTCTTCTTAATTGTATTTCACTATTAATAAACTTCTTCTTAATTGTATTTCAGTTCAACAATTACTTTGATAAAATACATATTTTGTCATGTGCAAATGACTTTAGATACCTAGTAGGGCCATAAATCACCGTATTTTTCGCTCCATAAGACGCACCTGACCATAAGACGTACATACTTAGTTTTCCGAGGAGGGATGGGGGAAAGCCCCATGTTGGGGGGGGAATCACCTCACAGTTGTGTAGCTTCTTTTGCAAAGAGGAAAAGCCCATTTTTAAAGGATCAGCTCAAAGTTGTTGAGTTTTCTTTGCAAAGGGAAAAAATCCTGTTCAACTCACAGTTCTGCAGCTTCTGATAATCTAATCAGCCAGATAATCCAATCAGCCAGTCACATGTTGCTGGGGAAACAAACAGCCTCCCTCTGCAGAACATTCAACAATGTAGGCCTGGGCAAGGGGGGCGGGGTGGGAGCTAGCATCCCTTATCTCTCTCCCCGATCTCTTGCAATCAGCTGCTGAGCGGCATCCTCTTTCCCTCTTGTTAGCCTTTAGCTCTCTCTCTCTCTCTCTCTCTCTCTCTCTCAAAAAAAGCATGATCTGCTTTTCGCCCCTGGGCAATTCGGCTCCAGGGACCATGCATTCGCTCCATAAGATGCACAGACATTTCCCCTTACTTTTTAGGAGGAAAAAAGTGCATCTTATGGAGCAAAAAATATGGTGCCATATAGCATATATTCAACACAAAAAACAGCCACAATTTGTTGTTGAAAAAGGACAGCTGGACATAAAAAGGGCCCCATTACCTTCAGTAGTTTATGGCCTCATCAAACCTAAATCTGGCCCTGGTCAGAAGTGTAGATTTTTGCAAATGTCCTTAAAAATAGCTCAAAAAGCTCAACAACTTTTGTGGATTATCACTTTTTGAAATATGGCAACCCTACTTATTCATATGCTAGATTTTTTCAAAAAGTCCACAGATATCATTTTTATTGGAACAATTGAGAAGCTAGCCTGGTCAGCTGTCACTCAGTTAATTTTTGCATTTCTATCCTTTGGATCCCCCCTTTATTTATTTATTTTTTAAAAAACACACTTTTCATTTTCTTGAAGGTACAGTAAGGAAGCCCAAGTTTATACTGGTGATCCCAAATAATCTCTGAGCATTAACAGATGAGAAGGCATCTATTTTAATAAAACATCCTGCTATCTGGTGCGATAGAAAGACTTTAAATATGAAGGAATGCCTTTCATTAATTTGATGGTTACATGGTGCAGCTCATGGCTCTGCATATAAATGAAGCATTAACAAAGTCTGTCCAATACCCATTGTCCTCTGCCATACTTTGAAGGGGACGAAGCATTTCAATGTAATCACCTAAGTACAAGACATTCTGTTTTAGCACAAAGTAACCAGCCCTGCATATAGAGATTGGCATCTGGAAAGCTATGGCAAGGCAGCTTGTCTAATGCAACGAAGCAAAGATAACATACCCGGACAGGTTGCAATTCATATGATAAGTGAAGGACAGGAAATGTTGTAGTTTTGCATTTGTAATTTTATGACCTTTCTCAGTATGTCTTAGCCTGGTCTATCTAACCAGCAAGCAGGTCTGTCTCCTTTTGAGAGTCTTGGGAAGAAACTATTGGGTAAGTGGACAGATTCTGCTCCATGAATCTATTTTCTGCGGAAACAAAGAACAAAAAGCTTAAGGAGAGACCGTGCTAAATTTAAATAGTTACTATTGTTTCACCCATTATTTATAATGGGTTGGGTCCAGACTTGCCTTTCTACAAATGGGGGGGTTCAATTCAATTCATGGAAGAGAATCCTTGGGGAATTTGCTCCCCTAAGAAGTAGTGATAGTCAACAATTTGGATTGCTTTAAAAGAAAATTAGACAAATTCCTGCCAGATGAAAGTCTCAACATCTACTAACCACAATGGTTATGATCTACACCACTGTCTTTTTAAGTATAATAATATTTTACTCTTTCTAAATATAGAAAGTTTCTTCTTCTTCTTCTTCTTCTTCTTCTTCTTCTTCTTCTTCTTCTTCTTCTTCTTCTTCTTCTTCTCACTCGTAGCTGAGTAACATTGTCTTCCATAAACACAGTTTTAACAGTAAGTCCGTAAGTGACTATGGACTTGTGGAGGCCAATTCTGGATCCACACGTCCTTCCACAGTGCATAGGTTTCCAGGCAGGAGTTAACAATGTGGATTTACCAAGTGTGCCTTCCTCTTAGCACATTTCTCCCTTGTGTCCTGAGTTTGAGTGTCTTCAAAGCCCATGACACCTTTGGTAAAGGCTGTTCTCCAACTGGAGCGCTCGCAGGCCAGTGTTTCCCAGTTGTCGGTGCTTATATTACATTTTTAAAGATTTGCCTTGAGACAGTCTTTAAACTTCTTTTGTTGACCACCAGCATTAAGCTTTCCATTTTTAAGTTTGGAATAGAGTAGTTGCTTTGGAAGACGATAATCACATTTGTTACTCAACAGTTATATTCTAATTCAACAAAACTAGTGACTTCCCATCTCACCTAACATCGATGTTTATAACCCAAATCACATACAATTGCATTTTGAAGTTGCGCCTTTCATCCTCGTTAACATGTTTCTTAATATATTCTGCTCTTTTCTTACACTTCAAACCCCGCTGTGGTCTCTGCATATGGGAAATAACTTGTAATAAAGACTGGAAAGGGTTTCCAGTCCACAGTCAGAGGTAGTGTATCTCACGATTGCCAGTTGCTTGGAGACACAAGCGGGCATGGTGCTATTATGGACATACTCTGCTTTCAGGCTTCCCTCGGGCATCTGGTTGGTCAATAGTGAGAACAGGATGCTGAACTAGATTGTCAGATCTGCGAGACTTTGCAGGATTACAAATCCCCTCCCTCATGACTCGATGCCAGAAATGGGAATCAAGAGGTCTTACCAAGGTATTTATTCAAAATTCACAGAGAGATTCAGAAAGTGTGACCACTAGGAAGATAGTGTTGCTGCAACTGGGCTCCTCCTTTCTCCCTTCCTAGCAACAACACCTTCCCTTATGGTGGCCGCCAGGGGACAATTGTTGCTTATGTCTTCTGCTCTTGCACTTTCAATGCTCGCTGGGTTCTGGGAGAAGGGGGCTCTGGAATGCTTCCCAGTGACAATGTGTCAGCTGGCTGTTCTATCTCTGTCGCTCCCCTCTCTTCTCCTAACACTCTTCTGATCAGCTGTCTCTGAGCTGTGACCCTCCTTAAACCACTGCTGTAAATCAATACTGCTTTCCCCTTCTCTGGAAGGTTCAGGAGGGGGGCGGCGGAATCCATTCCACCTCATTCCAGCCTCTCTCAGTCCAGTCCCTGACATAGATGGATCATTGATTTGATCCAGCAGGCTTTCTTTAGGTTCTTAAGAGACAGAGCTTCATCAGGGGAGCTCCACCCAAGGAAAGTATATTAATCTCAACAGAGATCCTACGAAGTATCCATGTATGTTTAGTTCCCATGTTTTATTATTATTCCCATTTTACAGGTAAGGAACTGAGTCTGGAAGAGATGCCCAAAGCAAGATGTCTTTGATCAATTTTAGGCAGTTCCCTCCTCTTGCTGCAGCCATGTACAACACAGCTACAATAGAGGCTAGGTGGTGAAAGAGAAAGACTGGTTATATGAACTGTTTTCCACTATTAAAACGATGGGATCCAAACCAATTTTTCAAAACTGGAACAAATGTGTAGAAATAGCACACAGTTATTGTTGCTGTCTTCTTCTTCCTTCTCTTCTAATCCTTTAAGAAATGTTTTGGGGAGTGTTATGTACTGAGCTGAATCCTAGAACAATAGGATTCAGAATCAGCAGTCTGATTGGTCCACAGGAGCTACCCAATCCAACTCCAGGTGGAAGTGAATCCGCAACCTGATTGGCCTGCAGGAGCAGCCAATCAGGCGGCTGGCAGAAGTGAATCTGCAACCTGATTGGCCTGTAGGAGCAGCCAATCAGGCTGCAGGCAGAAGTCAATCCACAGCCTGATTGGCCCTCAGGTGTAGCCCTGAAGTAGCCAATCACGCAAGGCCTATTGTGTAAATAATGTATATAAGCAGATGCTTTTGGGGGGAAAGCCAGTCTTCTCTTCTTCTCCTTGATGACTATGAGCTGAATAAAGAGCATGAAATTCACTCTCGACTCCGAGTATATTTCAGGGAGGCAAGTGTTTCTGTAACACAGAAGTCCCTTCAGTATGATCATGCCTCAAATGGATTTGAGATCTATTGGTAATGCAGATTGCAGACAGTTTGTGGTCTTGATTATGCCCCTTATTGCACATTATAAATTCCTTTGTTTCTTCCTTTTTGTATGCCAATGCATACAGAACATAAGAATTATGCACAAGAATTATGCCATTAAGCAGATGACATATGGGTACAGCATGTAAGGTAGAGAACCCATCAATCAAGTTGCAGGTAGCATCTCACATCTTCTCATTGCATCATATTGTGTCCCTGGGTATTTAATGATGGTGGGTCTCTTTGATTTATTACAGAGACACCCTGAATGTCCCTTTATGATAGGTAACGTTTGACAAATGTACAGCTAATGTTACAAAAGTTATGCGGATCATACAATTACATGGCTGCTGTACTATGTATTGGTACATTTTCCAATTCCGACCCTATCGGGTGATTGGACTTTTTCTTCCTTTTTTGCATTACGACAGGATCTATATACCATATTTTTCCATGCATAACACGCCTGGTGTGTGTGGATTGTCCAAGGTTGTTGAGCTTTTTGGGGGGGGGGATGCCAAAAATCAGTAACCCGACTGACAAACAGCACATGTCGCTGAAGTCACCAAGCGTCTGCCCACTTGCCAACAGCAGCCGGCAATCGCACGCCCAAATAATGCAGCGGCAGCCAATCCAAAGAAGCCCTTGCGTCAGCAACCAATCACCCACCAGTTCGCCGCTGACAAGCTCCTGCTTGAAGATGCAACCAATCGCCCGTCCCCCCCTCAGCACTATCCATGTATAAGACGACCCCCAATTTTGAACATTATTTTAGAGTAAAAAAATCCTGTCTCATACACAGAAAAGTATGGTATGTCACAGCCAAAAATACAATCTAATACCCATTTGGCGTTTCCGACAATAATGTGTCTTTAAAAAAAATGAGAGGGGGAGACTCTCTCTTACATCACAACTCATATTTACTTGGGCTTAAACGCCATTGACGTTTCCATGTGCTGCTCTGGTTTGCCAGAAGCGGCTTTGTCATGCTGGCCACATGATCTGGAAGCTATACGCCGGCTCCCTCGGCCAACAATGCGAGATGAGCGCGCAACTCCAGAGTCGGTCACGACTGGACCTAATGGTCAGGGGTCCCTTTACCTTTTAAACGCCATTGAATTTTTCAATTTGAAATTAGTGGGACTTCCAAGTAAGCAAATACAGGTTTGAGCGAGATATCCATTGTCAGGTAGACTATGTTGGCAGACACCATAGAGATGCCAGGGCTCCTTCCCCCCCCCCCCCCGGCCAGCCTGCCGGGTGTCTTAACCCTCCCATGCAGCCAGGAGATATATACCTAGACTCTGAGTTCACACAGCTTGAGCGACCAGAGAGAGAGAGAGAGAGAGAGAGAGAGAGAGAGAGAGAGAGAGAGAGAGAGACGTACGTGTTGGCATATTTACAGGCATTTATTAAGCATATCTCAGGAGAGAGAGAAACATGTCGTCTCCTTCTTCATCAGCACAGCAGAGAGAAAAGCAATAGCAATATACAACGGCAGTGCAGACAGACATGTGACATGCAACAGCTACATGCCTGTCCCTTAAGGTGGAACTGAATTCCCAACAGACTAATGGTGTTTCAAACGCACAGTTTGAAACAAATCACCATAGAAATGGCTGCATCATTGCAAAACTGATGCATTGTCATATCGAAATGGGACTGCGTGCCATTAGACTCAACCATGATTAGGCTTTCATAGAAGCTTCTGGGTTGAGGAGCATTCAAACGTATGATCCCAGATTCCTTGTCTGCCGTATGAAATGGTACAGCCCAGCAACAGATACCACACGCTGGACTTCTGCTCCCTTTTCCCCACATATTATTTTGCATTCCTTCCTCTTGCTTGCTTGCTTGCTTGGTCGGACTCCTGGCACCAAGAACACTGTCAGTTTCTAACTGCATAACCTGCTGTGCCCATTTGCTGATTCCTGCAATTATCTGAAACACCCTGTGATTTGACAGTGCAGTGGCTCCCCGTTACCTGAACATCCTAAATACACTTGTTACCATGGATGTGACAACGGTTAGCCCTGAAATCGCTACCCTGCACACATTCTCTTTCAGGAAGCAGAAACTACTGCATACAGTGAGGAGTTGGGTTACGTGGCCCTCATATTAGTTTTCTGCAGTGGACAAGAAGGAAAATGGATGAGAGGAGGTGGCAGGGAGAGAAATGGGTGTCTGAAAGAGAGAGAAAAGGGGTGCCCCACCTGCATTGTCTCTGAACCTGCCCATCACTGGCTTCAATACCATCCACCATTGGCTCTGGATCTATCCAATGATTATTAAGTAAAGGTAAAGGTAAAGGGACCCCTGACAATTAGGTCCAGTCGTGACCGACTCTGGGGTTGCGCACTCATCTCGCATTATTGGCCGAGGGAGCCGGTGTATAGCTTCCGGGTCATGTGGCCAGCATGACAAAGCCGCTTCTGGCAAACCAGAGCAGCACATGGAAACGCCGTTTACCTTCCCGCTATAGCAGTTCCTATTTATCTACTTGCACTTTGATGTGCTTTCGAACTGCTAGGTTGGCAGGAGCTGGGACCGAGCAACGGGAGCTCACCCCGTTGCAGGGATTCGAACCGCCAACCTTCTGATCAGCAAGCCTAGGCTCAGTGGTTTAACCACAGCGCCACCTGGATTATTAAGTATAATGGTTTAATTGACACATAAATGAAAAACGGGTAAAGGTGTATTTGAGAAGGTTTAACATGGGGTTTTTCCACGGGGCTATATTGAAAGCATGGAGAGCACTTTGAGCTCTTGCTAAGTTAATAATTAACTAACAGATTGCCCCCGTCCCCCCTCGGGTAGCTAACATGTGAGTCTTTTAACTTTAGATCATGTGAGAGGGATTTGTGTGGCGATACCCCGAGCCCTCCAGGAATAAATAAAGACAGAGGACACATTGCATAAGGTTAATGGACATAAAAGGCCACAACTTTATTGATTACGGGTGTAGAGAGGTATTGGCTTAGGCATTGGATCTAACCGTCTATATCCGACTCCAGCCTGCTCTGCTGGCAGTCTGTGAAGGGTTAACCACCGTTGGGTGAGCCTTGTGATGCAGATCAACTAGGAACTCACCCTGGGGCCACCGCTAAGGGACGAGGTAGGCCCTCACCTACCACGGCTTCGGACATGGCCACGCCCCCGGACTCCTTAAGGGAGTACCCTTCCGCATTTTTGGGGAGGTGATGGCAGAAACCTCCCCCCCACACACACACCTGTAACCTTCCAGAGATAATCCAATGCCTACCGCAAATCGAGCCTAAAAGGCTCAC
The DNA here is from genome assembly GCF_963506605.1 of Zootoca vivipara. Classification (NCBI taxonomy): domain Eukaryota; kingdom Metazoa; phylum Chordata; class Lepidosauria; order Squamata; family Lacertidae; genus Zootoca; species Zootoca vivipara. The sequence goes on along the minus strand of NC_083276.1, from coordinate 121,057,286 downwards.
CGCCAATACCCTCACAACCATAACCAATACCTAATAGCATTGAGAATGTCAGCTAGCCAAACATCTTTTCCCTCATTCGAAAGATGTACACCATCATCCCAAATTTTGAATATTAATATCTGCAATATTAATATCTGCAACAATGAGGACATCTGGCACCCGACCATTTACCCCCAAGGGAAAGTGACCCTCAAAAGGAGTGGACGGAGAGAGTCCTCACTTGAATTGCATGCAAGATACAGTGGTACCTCGGGTTACAGACGCTTCAGGTTACAGATGCTTCTGGTTACAGACTCCGCTAACCCAGAAATAGTACTTCAGGTTAAGAACTTTGCTTCAGGGTGAGAACAGAAATTGTGCTCTTAGCTAAAGTGGTATTAGCTAATTGTGCCATTAGCTAAAGTGGTACCTCAGGTTAAGAACAGTTTCTGGTTAAGAACAGACCTCCGGAACGAATTAAGTTCTTAACCCGAGGTACCACTGTACAGGCATATTGATTACCAGATTCCCTTTTCTATTTCAGGGCTCATCCAGACTTGCCTTTGCCCTGCTGCTTTTCCCCGAGGAAACCCAAAATTTACCGCCGAATTGGAGCAAATGGCAATCATGTTTCCTCCGGACTGATGTTTGGTCCAATTTATTGCATTTTATCAAGGGTGATAAGGCAAGCACAAAAAGGCTCAGAAAGGGCTAGAAAGCCTGGGATATAAGTGGAAACCCATGCTCAGACCCATGCTTTCTAGGTACAGGACAAGTGGAAGTCTGGAAGAGTCCTCATTCTGGTCAACAAGCACTACTACTTAAAAGTATTGTCAAATGCTTGGGATTTGGAAATCTGCAAGAGAGAGAGAGAGAGAGAGAGAGAGAGAGAGAGAGAGAGAGAGAGAGAGAGAGAGAGAGAGAGAGAGACTATTTATTTACTGTTCATCAAATACTGTTTTGCAACCTTCCTCAACTGCACAACTACTAGCTTGCTCGGGACTGCTTTTACACTGCTGTGTGTGAAAGGAAGCAATAAAGAAAATAATGGCAGGTTATGATTAGCCAGAATAACATCATTCCCAGAGCAGGCATATGCTGCAATTAAAGGATAACAATAATTTCAATGATCGTCGACTGTGGAAAACGTTTTCCATTCCAAAAGCCTAACTGAAGAAAACGCTTGAAATTAAAAGAATGTCACTGAACAGCAGGTCAATGGTCACACTGGCCTCATACCCTATTTTGGATGGGCTGCTGTTGCAGCAGCTTGCAGGCCAACCACCATTCCCAGTGGCCAGGACTCGAATGCATGGCTGGCCATTGAAGACCATCCAGCTGGCTGCATTGCAGGGTGGGATTTCCTGCCCAAATACCTACTTTAAACTGCCAAGTCCTGGGCACCAGAGGGGGGCAGAGCCTCATACCTGCCAAGTCCCAGACTGCAGAATCCGGGACCGGCAGCCGCATGACACCGGAAGTTGAGTAGACGCAACTTCCGGTGTCGCTTTGCCCATCTATGGGCACCCAAAATGGCCGGCGCCAGCTTCAAAAGTCTTGTCTACACATGTTCGGAAGTGCGTAGATGCAACTTCCAGTGTCGCTCTGCCCATCTGTGGGCACCAAAAATGGCCACCGCTGACACCGGAAGTCGCGTCTACGCACTTCTGGACATGCGTAGACGCGACTTTCGAAGCCGGCACCGGCCATTTTCGGTGCCCATAGATGGGCAAATCAGAAAAGAAAAAAAATGGCCACCGGCAGGAAAATATGAGAAAGAATAATGGGAGACGAAGACATACTGGGGACCGCCGGGAAACAGTATGAAAAACTGGGGGTTTCCGGGGGGAAACGGGGTACTTGGCAGCTATGCAGAGCCTTGCTGGTGGACCAGGAAATGGATGCTTCCACTCTGGTCCGCCAGACATCCTTAAAAGCTAACTATGCCTGGCACTTTCAGCTGTCGGTAGAAGAAAAAACCCTCCCTCCCTGTCATGCTGCTGTAATTTGTCCTGCATTCTAAGACGAACTGTTAGTTACACATGAAATGTCTCACTGGTGAATTATTATAATAATAAGTAATTATTATTATTATTATTATTATTATTATTATTATTATTATTATTTATACCTTGCCCTCTCTGGCCAAGACCGGGCTCAGGGCAGCTAACGCCAAATATACAATACGTTAAAAACACAAAACAAACAATTGGTTAAAATATTGTTCAAAATCACATTTAAAATCAGAATAAAATTAAGTGGGAACCCATGAATCACAACCGTAGGGGTAAGGAATATTACATGTTCACCAGGCCCGGCCACCTGTGCTGGTCCCATATGGGCTGACAGAAAAAGCCAAGGGGGCCACTTACATACAGGGTCCCATAAAAAGGAGGGAGTCAGACTGGGCCTGGACCAAAGGCCTGGTAGAACAGCTCTGTCTTACAGGCCCTGTGGAAAGATGTCAATTAGCAAGACACTTCTGTCAAACCAGATGGTCAATTTCTTGTTTAATTGGAGTGCTGCTTATTTCCTGCTCCTTGTCTTGCATTGTCTATACCAGGCTTCCTCAACCTCGGCCCTTCAGATGTTTTTGGCCTAAAACTCCCATGATCCCTAGCTATCAGGACCAGTGGTCAAGGATGATGGGAACTGTAGTCTCAAAACATCTGGAGGGCCGAGGTCGAGGAAGCCTGGTCTATACTGTGCCTCCATCCATTGACAACCATGCACCTGCAAACCGGTTCTAGAAGAGTCTCATAGAATGTGCCTCAAAGTACCATCTGAACCCCAAGCATTGAACAGGATCTCTGGCACAGGGCCTGAGAAGTTAAAAGTTCCTCGCCCAAGTAAGCCCCTTTGAGAGCTGCAGCCCAAGTTCCTTTTGCTACACTTCTCTCCGTTGTTAAACTGAATATGACATGCCGAAGTAGAGAAAGTTCTACAAGGAAGGTGAATGCTGCATTGCAGAGAGCATAAAAATTTTAATGGCACCCATTATGTATAGTTATGAAGCAATTTGGGATCCTTGGAGATGAAAGGTGCCATGGAAGTGAAAAGTGAAATGATATTATCTCAAGATTTCTTACATTTTTAATATTACCTGACTTCCTTCTACCTCAAAGGATCCCAACACGTTTTTATGAACTCTCCTGAGTTCAAGGGCGATGAGTAGCTGTACGGGTAATATTCTGCCCAAGAACAGAAAAGAACTGGCAAGTGGCTGGCCGGCCTTGCCTTACACGCACAGACCATGGACATTAACATTGCTATGTCAGTATGATCAGTGAGCCGTTCTTCATACAAACACAAAGCTGGGGTAGCAGTGGCCGTAGGTTCCTCCATGAGACATAAACCAGTGGAATGTGGGTGAATAAAGCAGCCACAGTTGAGTGGCCGGTGACATGGGTATTTCCCAACCGATCAGTCTTCTGTGACTCCACACAAATGGTTGCTTAGGGAACACTACAGGCACAATATGGTAGTATCCCACTATTTATTTTCATTTATTGAATTTATATACTGTCCTATACCCGAAGGTCTCAGGGTGGTTCACAGAAAAGATCACAATATATGAAATCAAAATAAGAACAATAACCCAATAATACCACCACCACCCCAAAAAAGAGCCACATTTTAAAAAGGTATAGGATGTCCATCAGGTCAACCAAAGGCCTGGTTAAAAGGGAATGTTTATGTCTGGCACCTAAAGGTGTATAACGAAAGCGCCAGGCAAACTTCCCTGGGGAGAGCATTCTATAGACAGGGAGCCACTGCAGAGAAGGCCCGTTCCCATGTTGCCACCCTCTGGACCTCTCAGGGAGGAGGCACACAAAGGAGGGCCTCAGAAGATGATTCGGGTAGGTTCCTATCGGTCCTTGAGGTATTGTGGTCCTGAGCCATTTAAGGCTTTGCAGGTCAAAACCAGCACTTTGGATTGGACCCTGAAACTAATTGGTAGCCAGTGCAGTCGGATTAGGATCGGTGTAAAATGCTCAAACCGTCTTGCTCCAGTGAGCAACCTGACCGCTGAATTCTGCACCAGCTGAGTTTCAGAACTGTCTTCAGAGGCAGCCCTACGCATATGCATTGCACTAGTCTAACCTTTAGGCTACCAGAGCATAGACAACAGTAGTTAAGCTATCCCTGTCCAGATAGCGGAGTAACTGGTCTACCACCCTAAGCTGAAGGAAGGCACTCTGGACCCAGCAAGAGATAGGGATGGATTTGGGGCTGTGCGAGCAGAGAGCACACACTCAGCACTGAGCAGAGGGGGTGCCATCTCAAAGCCAGGTAAAGGAGGCTAGCAGGCTCTGACATGGTCCTAGAGTCCTCCTACCCCCTTCCCAAAGCCTAGTTGGCACTTTCCCAGCTTGGGAAGGTGGTGTGTGGGCTCTAGGACCCTGCCAGAGCCTTCACGCCTTTTACCCACCTTTCGGAAGGCAGCACGAGGACTGGAGTGTGTGTCACATTTTGGCCTCGCACAAGGCGCCGTAGTACCCAAGTCCCTCATTGAGCAAAAGAATGGCAGCCGCAGAGGGATCAGGGATGCACAAACACACTAGGGAATGGGGCAGGTATATATGGAGGGGTTGTTGGAAGGGAACTACTGGAGGCACCATCCCCATACCTGCCAAGTCTCCTGCAGAAAAATACGGGTCAGCTGCAGCAGCGGCACTGGAAGTTGCACCGGAAGTTGTCCGGCGGCCATCTTGAGGGTGGCCGCATGGTGGCGGCCATCTTAGGGGTGGTCATGCGGCCACCTCCAAGATGACCGCCGCCATGTGGCCACCCCTAAGATGGCCGCCGGGCATGCGCAGAAGCTATTTCCGGTGCCAGCAGCAGCCATTTTCTGGTGCCCATAGATGGGCAAACCGGCACCAGAAAAATGGCTGCCGGCAGGAGTGGATTTAAGGGAGATTTACGGGAGAGGAGCTCAAACGGGAGACCGCCGGGAAATGGTAAGGAAAAACAGGGGTTTTCCGGGGAATACGGGGCACTTGGCAGCTATGACCATCCCATAGATCTCCTTGAAATCTGGTGCTGGTCCTGTGTGTGTGAAAGGAGGGCCGAGACAAAAAATATTTGTTGGGGAGTAAACCCATACCTAAGAATAGGAGAATGTACATGTGAAACTGCATCCCTAGCATGTCAGGGAAATGGTTAGCTAAAAGGCTTTCCTCTGACAAAAAAAGAGGAAAGTGGAGAGGGGTGCCAGAAGAAATCACACTGCAAACTTTTGTTGCTGAATACTCACTGAATATTCTGTTGGCAACTGTAACTGAAGTCGAAAATATTTAATGATTGATACCCATATTTTATATTTGACATTATTTTCAACAGTTGATGCACGGCAGTATTTGATAACAGATCTGAGCCGTGTTCAGAATATGATCTAATGGCATTAGTAAGCGAAAGCTGTTCTACTAATTTTCCTCATTCATTTCAACAATTGTGTAACCTTTCTGTAAGCATGCAACAGAAGCAAAAGTGTCAGCTTCTGAATTTTGAGGTCAAATTTCAAATTCAAAATCCAGATTTTAAAATTTGAACAAAAATACAAGGGCTGTAACGTTTGTTGCATATCAAAAGCAATGCGGAACTGATGGAATAATATGGCATATTCTGTTTGATACTTACCGTTTCCTAATGAAACAGCAGAGCTCTAAACATTTATGTTAAGAATGTTTAAATTGCAGCTTTTAGAATATAGTTGAAGCTCAAACTATGGGGGGTTATTTTCATGCAGTTGGCATCTTTAAGCGAAATTTACTGGTTTTAAGTATTTTTAACAGCACCAAATGCTAGAATTAGGAAACATTCATGAGACCCCAGAGACCTTTCCCTTTTAGTTTCTGTAGGAAATTAACGTCTCAGACTGGAGTGGGGCTAATTTAAATGGCTTTTTACTTAAAATCCTTTGGAATATTATGGGACCTTTGTGTGCTTTCCTGTGCTGCAGAATCAGTGCCAACCAAAACCATAAAAATGAAAAGTTTCCAGAGTTAACTAAGGAGCTTTCTTATCTCTCTTTAATTTCAATAATGTATCTGCTTGAAGAGCTAACATTCATAATATGAATTCAGCTAAATGATCTCTGTTTTTCTGCTGCTGCCAGAATATATGGGGATGTTTCCAAATTCTAGGTGGGGAAAAAGAAGAAGATGGGGCTGGTTTCTTTTCTGCTGGAGTCCCCAAGGTTAAACAAAGGAGAGCGAGGCTGCTTCACCAGCTTGGGGAAAGAAGGGATTTTCATCTGGGGGGTGGTGGATTTTAAAAATAATCCCTCCCTTTTTATCATTCCAGCATCCTATAGGGACAAGAAAGAGCAACATCCAATCACAATAAGGCATTCGTCTACCTGATTTTCCACTCTGACTGTGGCTTCTTTACTTCTCGGGACAAGCTGCAATATTTTGCAAAATCTGAGAAATTCAAATGTTATTGTGAGGGATAAGACAGTTATACATTCTATAATTTATAAGATGAAATTTAGAAGACTAGTGGATCTCCCCCCCCCCCTCTCTCATTTCTATCTCTATCTCTATCATCTCTTCAGCTAGTCATCCCTTTCCAGTACAGGTTTATCCTTGAAAACTAAAAGTGCCACCTCCACACCCACTCAACTCATGCTGGTACTGCAGAAACTGCCATCACAGCTCCTATGACAGCATTTGTGTTTGGCGCTTTCCTTGACACAGAGCAGGTGCTCCTTCAAGCTAGGGGCAGACTCAGCCAAAGCTGTCCAGCTTGCCAGGAAAAAAAAAGGTTGTCTTCTTTCATCTCCAGCACTGCTTGCATGAGAATGTCAGTTCCACCTTTTTGAGTCGATATGAAATGCCATCACGTTCAGCGTTCATTCTCCAAAAACACCTCTGGGAGCTGATGATCAATGTGTGATAGTGAAAGCCACTTCCTGCGATTTGTCCCCTGTCATTTCATACTCAGAGGTATACTTTCCTGGAACAGAGGAGTTCGAATTCTTTATCCCTGCTAAACTCATTTATCTGAAGTTTCTAAAAAGCTATCAGACCTTATAGACACTGAAAGGGGGAGGGCTTATAGGGAACAGCCCCCCCCCCATCATGTCGAGTTCTTCACAGAGCAGCAAGTCAAGTAGTGGATCGGATTACAGGAATCAGGAAGTAGAGAGGGAGGTGAGAGGCTCTGACAGCATGCGAGAGCCTCAACACCGAGTAGAGAAGGAAGCAGCTGGGAAGGAAATGACGGGATCGGCCACTGGAGAGCAGTCAGAAGGACGGCCCTTCCCCCCGACGCCTGAATTGAGGCGCACGGCACCCTGTAGGGCGAGAGGGAGGCACTTTGGGGTTCCCAAGCTGTTACGTTGGGCACGAAACAGAAAGAAGCCATTGCGAGGTTCTGACTCTGACTAAGCAGGCATGTTTTCAGACTCTTTGCACTGTAAATAATATGCACAATAAAAACACCTTAAAGACAAGGAGGTGTAGAGCGTCATCACTCAACAGTAGCCACAAGAACCTCTGACAGACACCATCATCTATTGTGGTCTTTTCATGATACAGTGTGCAAAGTGATTCTTGTTTGTGCTAAACCAGTCCCCCACCCCTCCCACAATCATATTTAAAAGGCCATAGAATGTTTAATCAGCCAAAGGCCTGATAAAAGAGAAACATTTTCACCTGGCACCTAAAGATATGTAATGAAGGCACCAAGTGAGTCTCCCTGGGAAGTGCCACATAAAAGATCCGTCCATGTGTTGCCACCCTCTGGACCTCGCAAGGAGGCGGCACACAAAGGAGGGCCTCTGAAGATAAGTTGGGTTCATATGGTTCATATGGAAAGAGGCGGTTCATGGGGTATTGCGGTCCTGAGCCATTTAAGCCTTTATAGCTCAAAACCAGCACTTTGAATTGGGCCCAAAAACTAATTGACAGCCAGCACTGTTTGGCCAGGACTGGTGTAATATGGTGTAATATGCTCAAACTGGTGTAATATGCTCAAACTGGTGCCCAGGACTGGTGTAATATGCTCAAACCGTCTTGCTCCGGTGAGCACTGGTGGAGGAAGGGGGTGCGGTGGATGTAGTCCACCCCGGTGTCATCCCTGGGGGGGGGGGAGTGAAATCGCCACACTGCCCCCTGGGACGCTCACCTCACCCCCGTGGGTGGCTAGCCCTGCCCTCCGGTGCACAGCATGTGCACCGCTCAAGGTGCCCGAGCAGCTAGCTCCGCCTCTACCGGTGGGCAACCTGACCACTAAATTCTTTACCAGTGGAAGTTTCTGAACTGTCCTCAGAGGTAGCCCCACATATAATATGTTGCAGTACATAGATGACAGAAATTAGGCTACCTCTGTCCAGATAAGGGCACAGTTGGACCACCAGCCGAAGCTGATGGAAGGCACTCCATGTCACCAAGGCCACCTGAACCTTAAGTGACAGCAATGGATCTGGAAGAACCCTGTATATACGCTTCTTCAGAAGGAGTGTAACCCCCATCAAGCGCAGGTAACCGCCCCTCTATCCAGTCTAGGGATATCCACTATCTGTGCCTCTGATTATCCAGATTGAGCTTCAGTTTATTGGTTCTCATCCAGTCCACACCCAAAGATGTTAAGGAGAAGTAGAGCTGTGTGTTATCGCTGGCAATGCATTCCTAACCTCTGGAGAACCTCACTCAGTGGTTTCATATAGATGTTAAACAGCATGTGGGATAAAATTGAACCCGGTGCGATCCCATATTGGGACCCCAACCACCACCCTCTGGAAATGACTATCCAACGAGTATAATTTTCCAGAGGTTTACCTAAGCCAGAAGTGGGAAACTTGTGTGGTCTTCCAGTTGTTGTTGGATTCCAGGTCCCAGCAACTCCAACTAGCACATTCAGGGTGAAACAAAATCATGGCCCAGAGTGATGTGATATGTAGTATTGAGGACCACAAATTCTTCACCACTAATTTTAGCCAGGTATAGTCATGAGTACTGATTTGTAATCTGTAATGGACATAGCCTCCCCCAACAAAGGGCGGTTAATTAATGAGATATCAATAGTCCGATAATAATTACATTCTTATATAATTCAGTTACCATATACAGTGGTACCTCTACTTACGAATAACTCTACTTACGAATGTTTCTACTTACGAATGGAGCTCCATCCGCCATCTTGGATGTGGTTTAGATAGTATTTTTTCTACTTACGAATTTTTAGATAGGGTTGCATCTACTTACGAATTTTTTTCTCCCAATGCATTCCTATGGGATTCGACTTACAAATGTGCGTTCGGAAAGCATTAAATTCGTAAGTAGAGGTACCACCGTACAGCAATTCCAACTTTCAGAGTGCCATCCAAAAGCAACACCATTTATTAAATTTCTGCAAACCAATTTACCCTTTTAATTGATATTTAAAAAACAACAACACCCCCACCCCCGTCACTGTTACTTTTAAACTTCCTCCTTTCAGCACTATTCCACCCTCTCCCAAACTGGCTCAGAGACACATTTCTGTAGTGAAAAAACATGGACATCTTCTGTTCACAGTAAGTTTTCTAATTATGATTGGCAGAGGTCCCAAAATACAAGTAGTCCATCAAAATGAGAGTTGTCAAGTACTGGATTGCAGGGGCATAGTTACCCTGAGACGACTTACTAGTCCGTCAAGCAGTTCTTTAGGCATGTAAATGGGGGCTGTCACAGATATAACTGTGCCAATCTAATTTTCCTTGCTGCACCTCACCTCAGATACAATGCTTTGTTGTCGTTTAGTCGTGTCCGACTCTTCGTGACCCCATGGACCATAGCACGCCAGGCACTCCTGTCTTGCACTGCCTCCTGCAGTTTGGTCAAACTCATGTTCGCAGCTTCGAGAAGACTGTCCAACCATCTCGTCCTCTGATACAATGCTTTACATGGAGTCAATTTGCACACTCAGTGATGAGTTCTAAAATGCAGAGTGTAGAAAAATAAAAGGATGCATAGGCATGTATGACAGTGACCGAGGTCTTATCCTTGTTTAAAGATTCATCCCTTCTCTCAGTACTAACCCTGTAGTTCTGTGAGGGTTATCTAACACAGAATTCTAATCCAAATGCAATATTTCATTTGCGGCAATAAATTATAGGCTGCTTAACGCTGTGGTTTCTAAGCAATGGACAGTGGGGTTATGAAAGGTGCAAAAGATGAAATCAGTAAAAATTGAACCATGAAATCAGAGCGGCTTGTGCAAAATGGTGTGCTGATACATATTAAAAAAGTATCTGAAGTTCAACACAGAGGGGAAACTTCCTGATCTCAGCTAGTAGGGAGTTCCACAAAGCAGTATGATCTCATGGCTCCTGGTAGACACAAGCCAGGTATCTGAGCCATGGGGGACCCCTAACAGTGACTCATCAAAGACCTCATTTATATCAGGAAGGGATATAAGAATGAAGTGGTTCTTCAGGAATCCTGGGCCCAAGTTCTTAAGCTGCTTATAAGACAAGAACCTTAAACTTGATCTGTCAGCACCTGGGCAGCCAGAAGAATTTCCCCCCCTTGTAATTATTTTTTATTAAGGATTTTCTTGGGTTACAAGGTCAGCAACCAGAAACATCATAGCCAGACACTGGAGGGACCTGTCAGGAGTAAACATGGACCAATGGTACCAAGTTGTACGGGAAACAGCCCTACTAGAAAAACTAACCATTAAGATGAAACTGACACGGGGACAAAACAGAAGAAGACACCTTCACCCCAATATGGTTCCCCTTCATCACTTATACAGCCCAACAAGACAATGACAAAAACCTACCGCCAGCATACAAATCAATATGGCTAACCAGGGGAAGTTTTGAAGTGCCAGTGTTATGTTGTGGTAGTAGTCAGTCCCCAGCACCGGTCTAGTCACAACATTTTGCACCAGCTGGAGTTTCCAGGCCATACCCTGGATACTTTGGTGAAAGCCATGAAGTTACCCCATTATAAAATTGATGTGGGTTTTTGTTTTGCGTTTTTAGTGTAGAAATACTGAAAGGCAATTGTGAAAACAATGCATCGGCCTACCTTTACAATCTTTTAAAAGTTTCCAGTCTAGAGGGGAGGGGGGGGGAGCCACTCCCGATTTGCTACCACATTTTTAGGCACATCATTCTATGTACCCGAAAACCGGGGAAGGTAGAATGTCAATGGTGGCAGAGCTCAGCTGGTCAGCCTCTGCAGCCAAAGTGGGCAGCTTTTTAAAAAGTGTATGTAAATTATGAAAATGACATCTATGTTCAGAAGAAGAAGAAGAAGAAGAAGAAGAAGAAGAAGAAGAAGAAGAAGAAGAAGAAGAAGAAGAAGAAGAAGAAGAAGAAGAAGAAGAAGAAACAGGCTTGGAAGAGGGAGAAAGATTGTTTTCTGCTGCTCCAGAGAAGCGGACACGGAGCAATGGATTCAAACTTCAAGAAAGAAGATTCCACCTAAACATTAGGAAGAACTTCCTGACAGTAAGAGCTGTTCGGCAGTGGAATTTGCTACCAAGGTGTGTGGTGGAGTCTCCTTCTTTGGAGGTCTTTAAGCAGAGGCTTGACAGGCATATGTCAAGAATGCTTTGATGGTGTTTCCTGCTTGGCAGGGGGTTGGACTGGATGGCCCTTGTGGTCTCTTCCAACTCTATGATTCTAAAATATTAAAAATACATTAAAACATCAGTCATTAAATACTTCCCCAAACAGGGCTGCCTTCAGATGTCTTCTAAATATCAGATAGTTGTTTATTTCCTTGACATCTGATGGGAAGGTATTCCACAGGGTGGGTGCCACTACCGAGAAAGCCCTCTGCCTGGTTCCCTGTAACTTCACTTCTCACAGCAAGGGAACCGCCAAAAGGCCCTCAGCGGTGGATCTCTGTGTCCGCGTTGAACGATGGGGGTGGAGATGCTTCTTCAGGTATACTGGGCCAAGGCCATTTAGGGCCTCACCCCAAGGCTTCTGCTGGCATCAATGGGAACATTTTTTTTTTCTTCCAGTGGAGCTGTGAGGAACCTTTGACTGAACTATGACTTCCATCTTCCTTACCCATTGACCATGGTTGCTGGGGCTAATAGGAGTTGTAGTTTGGAAACACCAGGAGATCCAGGGGTTCTCGTTTTCTGTCCTGAGTTCAACAGCATTATCAATGGGAGATTTTTCTTAGTGGCACAACTCTGGGGAAGGAAAAGTTAAACTTCCCCTCCCTGGGCAGTGCAAATGGCCCCCATCTGTACCTGCTTTTTTAAAAACAAAAAAACCGGACAGGCTTTCAAGTGACACCTTTTCGTGTAGCTTCTAGTTTAGCCAAGAATGGTTTGAATTGGATAAAGTTAGGCTGAATGCTGCCACTTCTCCATTCTTCCCCACGAGACCCGGCACACATCTGATTCATGTAAAGATCTGTGCACCAGTGGGAACCGAACAAGCTCAAATCCATGTTGTTCAGTTTAACAGGATTATAGACCAGCCAGTCTGTTCTCATCTAATTCTCTGTTGAGAAAAGAAAAATATGATTCATCTAAAGAAAAGCATATGTTCTGAGACAACAGGATGCTATCAAATTGCATCAGTAACTAAAGTGGAACATTATCTTCCCCACCCTAGCATGTCAAAAAATGATCAATCATAACTTACTCCCCTTTGGGTTATATTTTTCTTTACAAACAGCTGCTAATTCTGCAACACAGGTTATGAAGAATGGAAAAGAGGAGGACATGATTTATTGTAGTTTAAAATTGAAATTATTTCCTACTTGCGAGTGATTGGAATACTTTCACATGGCAGCTCTTTCGAAATCCTCTCTCCCCCCACTCCCCCACCCCGGTCCATCCCACCCCTCTATTCCCTCCATTGCGCTTACAAAAATGTCTATTCCGGGGAGGGCTAAAAACATTGTGGTAGTTATTTTCACCAACTTGATTGAATGATTCCTGAGTAGGTCTTGTTAGAAGTGCAGGGAAAGAATTGCTTCTAGAGGCCAGCCCTAATTAGAGATCAAAACATTACTTCAGAACATTTCATCAAAAACGTAAATAGCTAATCAGGACCAGTCCAATGGCTTTGTTTTGCAATTAGCCCCATGCAAAGAGTCCTTGAAGCTGGAAGGCGGTTTGGTCTCCTGCCTCCGATTTTGCAATCTAACCAATAGCTTCAAGCTGATGTTCCCTTTGAACTGCTCGAAAAATATATCCAGTGGTCTAAATGTTACATTTGCATGTATTAGTCTTCTCCATTGATAGCCTACAAAGCTTCCGAGATTAAAGAAGCCATCACAAGTGTTAGAAAGGAAGCAAAGTAACGGGTGTTCCAGAAGAATACAAAGATAGAATTTTAAACAGAATTCGGATGTTTCTCTTGCCGACTTTAGATGGTGGCACACCTTTTTATCTGTTGCCAAAGTGCAGAGTGCAACCAAACTGCCTTGCAAAGCTGTGGCGTTGCCCAGAATAGGCTTAGGGATCGCAATAACACAAAAGGAACAGGAAAAACAAGTATCCCCTCACCATACTCTCCTATACTGTGCATATTTCCTAGTGATTATACTATCAATGTTCTCTCGAGGGGGGAAAATTTGCCTCTCACACACAAACACTCTTCCTGAGAAGCCTTGAATGGGAACAGTTGGGTGTAGGTTTCTAAGCCAGCTCCTTAGCCCCGAGCCTTTCATGTTAGGAATTCTGTTTTAAACCAATTCTACTCCCAGCAAGAATGAACTATGATCTAACCCCGCTGTGAGAAGGAGGTGAAGGAGCTGCTTCAGACAGCAGAGTTTGGGTGTCACAGAAGGACAACAAATTGCCATTCATTTAAATTATTGTAATTTCTTTTTAACCACTGAAAGGATGACATTTACATATTACATCTCGTGCATCAGGATGACTTCGGCTGCCTCAACAGTAATATTCATAACTGTGATGTTGCGAAAGAGAATGACTGTAATTCTAGATATGAGCAAGAGGAGCGTGGAGCTAAGTGTTCAAAGCAAGCAAGGGAGGGAGAGAGAATGAAACATTCCCTGGCGCCAATCACAGCTGCAGCATTATAGCAGAATATATGAGCTTAAATGGCCATGAGCAGAGAAAAATGTGCTTCAGATTCCAGATTAGAAATATGTCTGTTGCTTCTTTCTCCATGCAAAAGTACAGTGAACTATAGGTGATGTAATGTGTGTGCGCGCACACACGCACACAAATGTTTCTCTTCGACTTTAAACAATGGAATCAAAAATCCTGCAGTTAAGAGCTGAAAATGATTCACCAGCACTCACAGTAGTAGAACCGCACATAGTAGGCTATTGATCTCTGTGTGCGTCTCACTATATTTACAGTCTAGTATGATCAATATGTTATTTCTGATCCAGTCGTTCCTATACTTCTACTGGATGGGATATTTTATAGGGAGATTATCCAGCACATGACAGGCTTATAAAAATTTCAGTGTGAAATACTGCCAGCAGAGTCAGTGAAGCAATGGAAATACCCAACTGGTAAAATGTTGACCTATTATAAATTGAGCAAATAATAGTTGGTAGTTCTGTGCTAGGAACAGTGCATATTGTGAAACATAGTCTTTACTGTTGTGTGTCTTAGTATCCTTGTCGAGGCTATATGTCTGCATATGACCAGAGGCAAAAAAAAAAAAAAAGGCCATGGAGATCTTGTCTATCTCCCCACTAGAATAGCAATGGACAGTGTGACTATGGGACCTAGTGTAAGTGAGATAATTCACAGTGCTATTTTTCTAGAAAAAGAGGTGCTGGAACTCACCTTGAACACCTCCCTTGGTCTCTTATAGTGGCAATGGTTCCCACCTGAGAGGTGCCGGAACTGAGTTCTGGTGAGTTCTTGCTGGAAAAGGGCCCTGGTTATTCCCCATTTCTGCTGACTGCCCCCAATGAACTTCTAAATAACCCATGTTCCTAGAAAGTCCAAAGAGATGAGTGGATCGGTAGCAATAGACAATCTTCCCCTCTGAAAAAGGAGGTTTCAAGTTGTGTGCAGTAACTTTCACTGAGCAAAAGA